>NC_056739.1:1060230280-1060288225 GCF_019279795.1 Protopterus annectens
TCCAACTTACTGTCCTCGCCTTCTAGAGTTGTATTCTTGCCATTTATCTCACTGGATGAATGGAATGGAGTGGAGGCTGAAACTGACTATGCTATTTTATCAGGAAAGCTACTCTCCTTTTTATCTGTACGCTCCTCCTTGCCT
Source organism: Protopterus annectens (assembly GCF_019279795.1). Lineage (NCBI taxonomy): Eukaryota > Metazoa > Chordata > Ceratodontiformes > Protopteridae > Protopterus > Protopterus annectens. The sequence continues at coordinate 1,060,230,425 of NC_056739.1, forward strand.
TCTCAAGCTATGGTGTCTCAGGAATAATCATAAGATCATTGCCCATGTCCTGCTCTACAAATTGCAGCTCTGTGATAATCTGTAACGTTTATCAAAAGAGTATTTTTCCAAAGAACGTTTTCTCTTAAAACTGATTATATAGAATTTCAAATTTTTACTTCAAATTTTGGTGTGTTTCTCATTAAATTTGTCATTTTCTGGCAAATAACTCAGGATTATAGACACAAATGATGGCATATATTCAAGTTTTAGATGTCATATCCTTCAGAAGATGCATTCTACTGCAAAATATTTTATTCTAACAACTTTCTAAGTTTATAAGAACAGTTTTTAAAATATGTCCCTGATTGTTTAATTTTCCTCTTACCCATTATTTTTGGATTGCTGAGAATTCTTGGGCTAAGAGGTTGAGGTATGGAGACATATCATTCCTCAGAATGTTTCTGTTCTTCTCTTAGTGGACCTAGGAATTGAAATTACCATTTAAAGGTTGCAAGGTAGCCATGATTATAGCAAATTATCTTTATTAGCCAGAGTATGCTCTATTATTATTATTATTATTATTATTATTATTATTATGCATTTGCCACTGCAGGATCTTTAATTAAATCCATTATTTCTAAGGACAGTTCTGTAAATGAAGACAGCTTCACTTGTCTTGAGTTGTGTAATTCTGCTTAGAGTACTCCTAGATGTTATTTTCAATTATAGACTGAGATTCACCAGCTCATGAACCCAGGGTTATGCCTGCATTTTTGTAGTACTAGTGGTCCCACCTCTCCTCCCAAGGTTCCTTCAGCTTTATAATGTTTTTCATGAATCTGTTATATTAATGAACACAAATCTGCATTTGAAGCTTTTGACAGTTTTTCTTGTGCAAGTATTTTTCTTTCTTATGATTTTTCTCTATATCTTCTGTCCAGAAATTCTGGACTTCTTCCATAATAGTAGCAATGCATAATTTCTTTTTTATCTTCAATATTCCACTCTATCATCTTTATGGCTCTTTTTTGGCCTGTCAGTTTTTGTGTTTTTTGTGAACTTCTACTTCCTTCTATAATAGGGGGCCATCCTCCCCCTGAGTCTGGCCTAACCTCAATGTAAGAATGTTTCTGTGTCTTTAGGATTCCACACAATCATTTTTAACAGTCCTGGCACCAGTGCATCTACAGGATTGAGCGCTTCTTTATCCTGGGATTTGTGAACCGAGCTGTCTTTTTTTTGTAACTTCTGTTCATAATATATGCTATATAAAATATAGTCTATATATGAGTGTCATCTCTGTGAGATTTTGTGAAAAACAGGATCCACCTTATGAAGGTACTCACCAAGACTTGAGGATGAACTTAATTTCAGCAATACTACTCTCCTTTGCTTGCTGATTTATCATCTCTCCATTCAGACCCCTCTGACTTATCATCTCTCCATTCAGACCCCATTTCTCCATTTGGATCCTCTATAAAGTAATTGATATGTAATTTAATACCAGTAAAGTTCTGAGTGTCTTTTGGGATCTTCATTTCCATTCCCGCTACCTACATTAAGAAAGTCTCACCATTCTGTGCCTGTTCAAATCTCACATTGTTTCAGAAAGGAATTTGTCTCAGTCTGCATGAGCTAGACTTGACACCATTTCCTGTAGTTCTTTGTGTTAGTCAATGCCCACAGTTTTATACCCTCAGCCTCTGTTTTGGTGAGATCAGTAAAATGCATATACTAAGAGCCAAAGTGAAATACTTTTGCAAAGATTTTTGATAAATCTGTATGTGAAGGAGAGAGGCAAGTTACTTGTTTTATAACAGTTCATAAACAACCTGATAAATATATTTTCATAAGTGAACTATTGATTTATCCATGTAGGTTCAGACAATGTAAGAGTAGTATAGAAAATAAAATAAATATTGCAAGCCATACTATCACTTTGAAATGGCAACTGTCAGACACAAATGAATGAGTCAAGCTGTTTTCCTGAACTGACATGGTTAACACCTCTGCAAGAATATGGCTGAAGTTTTGGCAATTGCTTAATGATTGCAAAGTTCATTACTTAAAAACAAAATCCTTTTGATTTAGCTAGCCTGTTTTGAAGAAAGGCTTTGCAGCAGCCTTCAGATAGCACAAATCAAAGTCATTTAGTGACAAAGAAAAAAAAATAACGACAGGCACTGTGCCTTTCTTTTATATTTTTATTAGATGACAAAATTTCATATAACTTATAGTAAGACTGCCTTTATTCCAATAGCATTATAATTGTAAGATTTGTAATGATTCCTCATACAACAAATAATCCCAGGACTCATTACTTTCCCAGCAGCTGACCATTTATTGGCCCAAAAATAACCACCAACACAGCTTCTGTTTTGTGATTAACTAATGCCATTTATTTATTGCTGTATGGCTGTAAATATACATGCAAATAACTTTTAAGGGTGCACTGAAGGTCTATGGCTGTCCATGTGCCATATTGTCCCTCACTGATTGTTTTATGTGGCAGAGTTATTTTGGAGCAAAAGAGTTAGGAAAACATCACCATTTTGATCAGTACTCTGCTTAATTTTCTGCTAACATGTCAGGACAGCTGTTTGAATTCAGTCTACGAGCTTAAGATGTGAAAGTTACTTTTTATATCACTCTTTTATAAAGTCTACTCTACTGATGCCCTGTTTTAACAATCTGTTATCTTATTGAAGGCTACAGCAAGTTAAGCTGGCTTTCACAATAAGAAGTTTTTTTTTTCTATGTCTTTTTTTCTCCGCTCCCCACCACCTGCCAAACATTGAGTCACCCCCACTGCCCCATTTGTTACCAATCACATACATGCAGCCATAAGGTTGTATTTGGATGATATTGGCATGAGCATTGCTGTGCAAGAGTTCTGTGCCTTCATGCTCTCACACACATGCCCCAGAAGGGTTACCATCATAGGCTTAGGATCACCAAGCTTACGTGCCCCGGTCCCATAGCCACTTGTGGCATGTAAACCTCCAATTACAAAGCAGCTGATCAGGACCATTAATACCCTCCCCTGTAGGTGAGCTGTTGTAAACCACTTACTCCAAGCATCCCCTGCCTAGCTCTTCCAGTGTCTGAGCCACTTTTCATACTTGGGTTATCTTGATTGTTTATTCAGGACTTTTTCCATCTTTGTCACAGGGTCAGGCTTCCACATGAGGAAATTAAACTTTTGATGGGCAGGCTACAAAAGCACAAAATTAAGTCCCTGTACATGCTGCCAAGTCACATGTCACATACAAATAAGGACAGTGCAGTAGCAGCAACACTCTACTTCCATAACAGGTATAGCCAAAAGGATCATTACAAACAGGCTGCTCAGCATTTAACACTATAAATGTAAACTTGATACCACAAACTAAATAGCAGCAAAAAGTTGAAGAGTTCTATTAATAAACAAGCTGTGCAATTGTATAGTGATCTTAGTTATGGAATAATCAGTACACAGGCAAAACAATCATAAACAGAGAGTACAAAACTAAAATGCACAGCGGCGAGAATAAACACAAAAAATATGCAAATTAATTTATCATCATGGCTCTCTGAAGTCACATGATTCATGAAGCACAAGAGAAATGCAGACTGACACACACATATGTTGACAAGGGCATACATTTATGAGCCAAGATCACTTGATGTTTTCACAGATATCACTGCCAAAAACAGACAATCTGCCAGAGTAATAATTCATGTAATCATTGCCAATGTTGCAGTTGTAGCAAGCACATGCAGATATTGAGGCAAACACTACTGCCATGCTAAGTGGTACTTATGGGTATGAATCCCCTGCGATAATCTGACTAAGTTGCATCAGTTGGACAGGGCCTGTATGGACAACCAGACTTTGAATGAGCTATACTATCTTTCACAGACTGCTGGCAGTCACATTATCACAGATTATTTAAAGCCTTTTGTTCATATTCCAGTCAAAAGTTAAATGTTTCCGTTTATACTCTTGTGGTTCAGATAAATATGTAAGAACTTTATGCATAAAACTGAAGTAGTTATAACATCAACATATCCATTTAATGCATTTTTAAGTATAAAATGCACATAAATATAATTATGTTAAGATACAGTTCATCACCTTGCATATGTCCTTTCCTAGCCTTCTCCCCTAAGAAGAAAGTTTATATCTCTTCTAAATGGTACAATTTGTCAGATGTACTTGCTAACTAAATGAAAATAAACCATATGCAGCATTGCTTTAATTCATGTTAAGAACTTTAGTAGTTGTCACAAACCACAACAGATAAGTTATTGAGATTTATTGTATTATCAAGAAAAATCAAAAATATGTAACAGATTAGATTGTATCAACCACCTCATTTCCAGAAGCAAAACAAAGTTGTGTAACTTACTGAAGGTCATACCATATCTGAGTGTGAGCTGGCAAACTTTTGAAAGAGAAACATAATTACTCTACTTCTTGTCTTGCATGTTTATAGTATATTGAACAGTTTAATAACCTTCATATTAATCTGATATTAAAATCAGCACAAGAAATATGTCTTTAAAGCTGTTAGGACAGGCTAGACTTCAGTGATCTCAATGAAACATTCCTGGACTTAATTCTAGAGATTACAAATCATAATAGCTGAAAGCTCACGGATCATATGCAAACATCTAAAGCAAAAAAAAAAACTTCTCACTGCCTCTCAGATGCACACTTTACCTAACTTGTCTGCATTTTACTTAAAAGATTTAACACATTAGAATGTAAACCTTCAGATATCACCAGTGACTTTCCTTTGCAAACACCCCCACCAATGTTAGAAACCATTACAAAGCACAATGTAAAGAAAAGGCAGTTGCACATCTCTGTATTATACTGTATATCTATACACACTTTAGAGATCTATGGTACCCAAATGAATTCTAATAATAGAACACACCAGGTACCATTACATCGTGAGCAAGAACATATCCCTATATTTAGGAAAGGCACAAGGAAAACAATCCCGGTTTTGACCGAATGTAAACAGAAAGAAAATTAAAGATTAAATGGTGTATTTTGATTATCAGTTTGAGATATTACTTTATATTAATAACAATAAATATGTTAATAGATATTGATTCTTTTTTATGAATATACATTGTTTATTATTAAGGAATTTTAAAATAATAGATATTTTATATATTATTTTATTATTTTAATATTTAAATTTTAAAAAATTATTTATAGTAAATAAATGTTGAATAGTTAAAATATTATATATTATATAAGTATTTATTAGATTGATATTGGTAATTTAAATTGATTATTTTTATAATTCCAGAAAGGCTGATACCATTCTAAATAATAATAATAAATAAAAAATTCTGTATATTAATTTTTAAGAATAATATTACTGATGTATTTATTTATTATAATCATTTATATTTTACAACTGAATATAATATAATATACATATTGTTTCGCTCTATACATATATTATCTAACTAATATAAATTTAGATATTCACATAAAATTCCATTTTGTAGTAACATTAACATGGGGGAAAGTTAAAAATTTTTTTTTCAAACAGTCAAAATAGTAGTATTAGGCATGCGTGTGTTTTATGAGTCATGGGGGGGTTTTTGAAGTGAAGAAAAGTTATAAAAGGAAGTGATGTATTTTAACGGATTGTCTGATGAAGTTTAAAATTATTTAAACAAAAGCGCTTACATATATATTTGGCTATTTTTGTTTTTAAAGTTTGTGTGTTCGAAGTACGTTTCGTTATAATAAAATTTTCCACTTGATTCCGGTTGGTGGCTTTTCGCTTTTATTGTTTTACTACTTTAGAGATCTACACAAATTTTACACATGACACATTGAAAGGCAAGGTGCATGCACGTTTGAAATGAGAAAGGTAATTCATGTTTTTTTAAAGCCAACATCTTTATTATATTATCACATATGACATAGGCAAGCATATATTTACATAAATGAAAGCAAACCACATTGACATAATTTTAGCTGGAAACATTATGCATCACAAACTACGCTGACATAATTGTAGTCAAGCATTATACATCACTTATAATCTAGCCAGTAATTGTCAGTCAAACATTACATAGCTCATTCAAATCTTGCCTTTTTAAACCTCATTCCTCCTCTGCATGTATTGTTCCCGCAATTCCATTTTTCTTACACAACTTTCTCTTACCCTTTTCTAATGATTTAAATTTCAATTGTTTTATTTCTGTTACTATACACGGTACTTCTAGTAAAGATAATTTAGACTTTGGTTTCCATTTTCTAGTAATTGCTTTTTTGGCAGCCACAATAAATAGACTCAGCAAGGCTTTACTATGTCTAGGCAATTCCGATTCTGTTTCAAGCTCAAAAAAAAAAAAACATTTCCTTAGTTACACCAATTTATTCACCCAGTATCTCTGACAGACCAATCTGTAGGAAGTCTTTAAAGTCTGCCAACTCATTACAGTCCCAGAACATAAGTTCCCAGTTATCTCCTTTTTCCCCATTGCACCTCCAACATTTGCTGTATGTCCAAGGAAACATTCTTTGGAGTATACTTTTGGAATAAAAATACCTATGTAAAAACTTCCAAGCAAAGATTCTTAATCTTCTAGACTTTGTTGCATATTTGGGAGATACACATGCATCTCCCCATTGTTTGTGAATTGCTTATCCAGTCTCTCTTCCCAATCCTTTCTAATCACCTCTGGTTAAGTCTTATAGTTATCATCATGCAATACATTATATGCTCTACTGATTATTGCTTTTTTAACAGCAGATTCTAATAGAAACTCTACCAGTGCTGGTCTTTCACATGGAATCCCCCATATTTCTTTCTCTTTGCATATACTCTGATATTAATCCTTGACAGGTAAGGCAATCTCAATCCTGCAGGCCAAATAAATCCTTTCCCTCTTCACATTCTATAACCTTTCCCTGCCTAATTATTTGGTCCCACTACCTTAGTTCTTTTACCAGTTTTCTCCAATAAATTCTAGCCCCTTCTTGCCTATTGTTTGTATCTCTAATTGCAGTGATCCATATTGGCATATTTAATTCTTCCATAAGCATTCCACCTGTACCTTTCCTTGAGCTCCATAGTTCTCTGCTTTACACAGACTTTCATAAAATTTCTGAAATATTTCAAGTACCTCTACAGGTTCTCTTGTTATCTTCCTTGTTATAGGCTACCTAAGCTTGGTGACAAGCCTTTCTGCTTTCTGTTGACTGAGTCATTGCACTAAAAGTTTTTGTGCTCTAGGATTATTATCAAAACACAGTTGCTTAACAGCAATCTTTCTAGACTCGTGCATATTATTAAGACAATCTTTAATTTTCTGCTTAGCACTCTGCAATTGCTTCTCTTCTTGTTCTGTGAGATTCCCCCTATTCTTTTGTCAGTCCCTCTAAATAGTTCAGGTCTATGTTTACCCATCAAATGGCATGCTTCTTGAATGGCCATTCAGTGTAAACATATTATCAAAAGTTCTTTTCAACAAAAGGCCATATGATCATAAAAAATATCATTGAACGATTATAGTTGGCCAACATGAAGAAAATGGCTTGAAGAACATACTTACTGGTAAAGTAGGGACAAGGAACTCTGCCCTTTCCCCACTGTAATATGATCTCAGAGTTGGTATATATAATTAGAGGCGGGTGTGGAGAGGATTTGGTGAACACTGGACCCTCTTTATGTGAGGGGGGCTGCACCCCCCCACACCGCCTAATTATATATACCAACTCCAAGATCACAATACAGTGGGTAAAGGGCAGATTTCCTTATCCCTATGTTACTGATAGGTATGTACCTCATGCCATTTACTTTATGGTAGCCAACTATGATCGTTCGATGTAATTATTTACAATCATATTTCCTTTCATTGAAAGGCATGTTCGATGTTATGTGTGCAATGAATGGCCATTTGGGGAACATGCCATTCGACCTCTAAACATAGACCCAAATAATTCTTGTTGCTTCTTAATCATATCGGTCTTTCTTTTATTTTCACCCTATTTTTAAACTCCACTTTAATTTTGTCCCACTCTGTAGCTATATTTTCACAAGAAATTTCCATTTTCTCTACCTCCCAAATAATTTCCATCACCCATTTCTTGCATTCCACTCTTTTCAACAAATAGGTGGAAAAGCACCAGTGTCTCAATTTTATTTCATTACCCTGCATTTTTATTTAGTTATTATTGATGCGTGGTCTGAAATAGTTATTGGATGGATATAAAAAACTTTCAATTATATGCACATGATACTGTGAAATATAAGTTCTGTCTAGCCTAGCCTAACTTTTTTTTATCTTGGGGAATAATATACAAATTTACTCCAAACTCCTACTACTGCATTCACATCTTCCATGCCAAATATTTTCATAAATTTCTTTTGGATGGATATCAAAACTTTCAATTATATGCACACGAAAATGTGAAATGTAAGTTCTGTCCAGCCTAGCCTAACTTTTTTATCTTGGGGAATAATATGCAAACTCACTCCAAACTCCTACTACTGCATTCACATCTTCCATGCCAAATATTTTCATAAATTTCTTCAAACATATACTCTTCTTTGTTATATTTTCTCTTCTAGGACCCCCAGATGTATCTTTCCTGCTGCAAATCAATTCCAGTCCCCACCTATAAGTAATATTCCCTGCTGAAAACTGATTATTTCTCCAGAATTTCATTAAGCTCCATTATAGTAGTTTTAGGTAGAATATAAATACATGCCAGTGTAACCATCCTCCCTTGCCAGTAGCCCCTTAGAAATACATATCTACCATTATTATCTTTTGCATCCACTTCTGTCACTATTGGAGCTCCTCTTGTAATTAATATAAGTATGTCTCTTTCTCCCAGGTATTCCACTAAACAATCTTCCTAAAATCCTTTCTTTATCAAATGTACATGTTCAGTTCTTTCCAGATGCATCTCCTGTAGCATAGCTATTTGTACTCTGCTTTTATATGTATCTGTGAGGCCATTAAAATTTAAAGATAATATCGACAGGCTCATTACATTAAAAAAGTTATTATTCCCACCTTTTATTTGTAACAGTTGTTTGTTAAGTATTTAGTTCCAGATGTTGTGTTACATGTACACACTAATGTTTGGCAGGTAGACCTTTTTTTACACTTGTTTCTTGTCAAATCCATTTCAGCCTGTGTCACACCTTACAAAACCTTTTTTGTTTTATTGAAAGTCCTCAAAAAACAAACAAACAAAAAAAAAAAAAACAAATACACCCCAATACACCCCCAAAATGTAACTTAATATTAACACACAAGACTATGTACATCTTCAAATATTGAAGTTTTACCTTCCAAATAGGAGCAATTACCCCAAACTGGCTGCCATACTCATAGACTTGGTTTAAGCTAAAAGTAAGGTTATGTATGCTGAGATGCATGGTATAGCCTGTGTTTCTACTAAGTGGTATCTGGTTTTGTCTTATCTTTATTGCTGTCCTGGAATGAGAAAACACTTGAGTGTTTTCAGGCAATATTATCTCAGAGCCATTGAAAAAAGCCAGTAAAAGAAAGAAGTATTCTATTTTTATTACTCTTTATCAGATTGTCTCCATAGGGACATGAGAACCAGATACAGGGTTGCTTCTTCAAGTATTTATTTATTTATTTGCTAGAGGAGAGGTTTATTACATTCATTGTTTTAAAACTTGTTGCCAGATAAAGCCAAGAGCCTTAATCCAGTTATTTCCCTATGCAAGAATGAGAAAAAGCACATATTTTTTCTTATATCATGCTCTTTTGAACAAATCTTTCTTCTTGTTTTTACATTGCAGTGCCTCATTTCTTAAAATTGAACAAGGAGAAAGAGAAAAAAAGGAAAAAAACGAAGCACTGAGAAAATGTTACTTTAAAGCATGTAGATATCATGCACTATAAAAATATTACTGTTAAGAAAAAAAGTTTGTTTTACTTAGAGTTAACTTTTTCATTCCTTTTTTCCTCTCCTAAGTGTTCCTCTAAACATTAATGACATGAAGTAGGATATATGCTTGAGTCCCCTACAAGTTTAACAAAAGCCAAAAAGCCCAATATTTCCAGGTTTTCTTGTTCCGCCTTGTTTCTCAAAAACAATTAATGCTTTATAATCGCACATTTATTTGTCATGTTCTGAGTTACTGGTTTTACTCCTGTTTATCTCTGTCTCTCAAATCCAGTTTCTGCTTCCTTTCCAACATACTCTCAGTTCTCCTACCCAACTATTGTGCTTTTTTCTGTCTCTTAAGCATGTTCTGTTGAAACATTGGAAAAGGTTTCAGTGTCACAATCTCCCTTTGGTATTTATTACCAGAAGAACAAGAAACAGAATATCCTTCTCTTTCACAGCTCACTTTTTTGGGCAAACTTTTGTATTTCCCCCTAAGCATGTACTTCATCAGAAAATTATTTTGTCCCTGCAGGAAAGAATATTCTGAAAATAGTTGGATACAGCAGCTTAAAACTCATACCTGCCTGTCAACTTTCCTGAATTGCTAGAATACGTTGACTCCTCTTCTGCCTGTTGTACAGTGAGCAATCATGTTCCACAAACACTCTGCTGTCTCCTAAGTAATGCATGTTGTCACTTTAAATTGTATTTGAGTTGGGTGTTTCAGGCTAGCGTAATTAACTAGATTAATTAAACTAGTAGCAGATAGAAAGTAGAGGAAAAAAGATGTGATTGAGTGAGTGAGTAAGAGAGATTAAGGAATGAGTAAAGATTTCAACAGAGTTGCCAGGATGACTAAAATGCATGTGTATGAATAAATAGACATAGGAAAGGTAGAGAGATTTGAGTGATTTAATGAGATTAGTGGCACTGACATGAAGCTTGTATAACTGGGTATGTCTTTAAGTTTGGTTCTAAACTCTATTTATGAAGGGAGTTCTGTTAGGTAGGTTGGTAGTGATTGCCAGAGTTTAGGGGTAGCGTGGAGAAAGCATGATTGATGCAGTGTAGTTTAGTTTGCAGATGTGACCAGACTGGAGGCAGATTGTGAAAGATGCCTTAGGTTGTAAGATGGGATTTTAGGAAAGGGCTGGTATGCTAGATGTGAAAATGAGTTGGTGTGCTACATGTGAGGATCAGTGAGGAGTAAAGATTTTGTAGAGCAAAGGTTTTGTGGAACATGAAGCCTCTGAAGGAGGTCAGATCTTTGCTTGAAAGACAGCCATCTGGCATTTGGAGTTGTGCAGTGGTGTTCTTGGATACATGAGTTTGTGATGAAACAGTCATATTTTATTGGACATGATTTGTAGAGTATTTGTATTTTTTCTTTGATGCTGTAGCAGTTATGGTCAGTCTGTACTCTAGCTGGACGAACAGAGTTCCTTTTCTTATGCTTCCTTTATTGAGGCTGCCATATAGATGGTGAGTTTTCTGGCCTAGAAGAGTAGATAGTTAATTTTCTTTTTTTTTCAATGTGGTTCTAAAAATATGAGTTGAGTCAAGTCACAGTCCCAAGTATTTGAATGAGGTGGTTGTTTCTCATAGGCTCGTAGCAGAATACTAGGCTAACTACCCTGCAGGGCCATTATAAGCCTAGGCAATAATCTGAGGTCAGAATCAAACACTGCACCTAGTGTATTTGAGGTAAAGGCCTTAACCATTACACCAAATCCACCCACTTCTATGGGGGAAGTGATTACATCTGTGATGTGAAATCTACTGAGAGGTTTGGCCAGTCTTTGGTATGTGCCAGATAGCACTGATTTTGTTTTAGAGGGCCTAAATATGGTCAAAGGAAAATGTTGATCTCCCATAGCAACTCTGGCAGCTGATCTGGCTACACAGTGGAAAGGGGGGACAGTATTCTGTCTCTGTAATTAAGGTTTTTGCCTCAGAAGTCTACAGTCAGGATTCAATCCTATGTTGTAATTACTGCCTCTGAGGAATTTATACATTTCACTCATATCTACACCAGTTTCCTCTTAACTCTCCTCACCCACTCACTCACCCACACATATATATGGCATATAACCATATCCCTTACCTGGTAAATAAAAAAAAAAAAAGGTAAACAAATAAATAAAAAAAGCTTTGGTTTCTTCACTGAAAGTGCAAAGCAAAAATAACAGAATAGTGAAGTGTTTATAATGTCTTTGAGACAGGAACTGGGATGAAATGGTTTGGCAGTTAACACAAGGATTAAGGCTATGAGCTGTTAGTGAGTTGCTTACTGTGATCTCAAGTTTGAAACAGTCACCCATCATCATCATCATTATCATCGTCATCATCATTAGTCCTCTCTCTTCTCTGCTTCCCCTGTGATTGCATGAGTTTGTACCTCTCCCTAATCTCCCTGTCTAACTTCTCTATCTAATTTTTGTTGTTCTAGTGACTGCTATGTCTTTATGATTGCTGCTTTACCACCCATAATTTGAAGGGATAAGCTTACTCTCAAACTGAAAAAAAGACCAGTATCACCAATAAATAAAGTCAAACCAAGGTGGAATAGACCACGAACCGGCCGTTTCTGTAAAAACACTTCTTTTAATTCCAACAAACGATCCAGCCAATAACGGCACACCGAACAAAATCAGATAAACATTGAGCGTGCTTTCCCTTTGTTAAATACAAAGCTTCCTCAGAACAAACATTGTTAAACCATACACTGCTTATATACTCTGTTGACAAATTAATACATTGAATAATTGAATAATTGTAATGTTAAAGTTACATTACACCAAAAACTCATACTCATAGTACACAAAATTATTTTTTAATACAGTCTCCGCAAAATCCACTACTAAATTAATTGTATTTCCATCTAAGTCAGAATTATTATATATTAGACATATATATATATATGTTTTATGTGATCTGCAATACATTTCCACATAGTTAGATGAGGTAGGCGAGTTTATTAGATTGCACAACATTTTGCACATATGCATTCAGGTCGGTTCAGCGGTTTTGGTTACTGCACATAAAAGGTCAGGGTTTTTAATTAGCAGTTATATTCGGAATAATTAGGTAGTTAAGTTCAATTGTGAGGTTGATCAGAATTATTAAACTGATAAATATACTTATATTTATAATATTAATTGTTTTAAAATAATAGAATACTAGCGTGTATTAGAAATGATATACTATGAGTATGAGTTTTTGGTGTAATGTAACTTTAACATTACAATTATTCAATTATTCAGTGTATTAATTTGTCAAGCAGAGTATATAAGCAGTGTATGTTTTAACAATGTTTGTTCTGAGGAAGCTTTGTATTTAACAAAGGGAAAGCGCGCTCAACGTTTATCTGATTTTGTTCGGTGTGCCGTTATTGGCTGGATCGTTTGTTGGAATTAAAAGAAGTGTTTTTACAGAAACGGCTGGTTCGTGGTCTATTCCACCTTGGTTTGACTTTATTTATTACTCTCAAACTGTATGAACCTTGCCACTGCCTTTTATTTTCACCAGACCTAGCATCCTAAGAACCTGCAATTCTTTGTTCTATTAGGAAGTGTTGGTGGAATGTGATATACTTGTCCACTTTGCCTACTGTTAAGAAAAAATAATTTGTAGCAGCTGAAACAGATACTCCTTATACTATTTAACTAAATATTCCCTAGGTTCCTGGTCCTTACTCTTTAGACATTGTCAAAAGCAACCTCTGTACAATTTAAAATATGCTGTTACATTCATATTTTACATATTATTTTTTACTGTCTACTGACAATTCATTGCTAATGATAAACCTATCTACATAAGTGGCTAGACTGATTGGTTTCTGATTGTCTGCATTCCCAAGAAGGGTTATCATGATCAGTTCACCTTCACTGCACTTGTACTCATACGACTCCCCTACCCTACTCCCAAACTTACCCACCCTACCCTAAGCTACATTTATAGCTGCTCATCTCCACCTACTCACTGCCTCCAACCAATCACAATATCCTACACCTTCAATAAATCATAATACCACTACTCTGTCATCCCCTCCTCTTCCAACAATTGTTCTAAACTGTTCTGCTACCAACTTCACTTAAAATACTTTTACAATATGCAAACTATCTATACTCCTCCACATTACTGATCAATTTGACTTCCCACAACCTTCCTTGAAGCATCTCATCACACTAAACATATATTTTGCCCTAAGACAGTTTGCCTACAGTATACTTCTACACTCCTATATTTGCTCTTGATCATATAATGCTACTCCCAAAATTAGTGCTACTATCAGCCCTGGCACTACTTGCTCATTTATCTTCCATGCACAGCTTGCCACATAATAAACTTTTCCTCTTCTCTGCCTTACATGAAGTCCCCACTTTAATTTTAACAGAGCCTTCACCTGTTTCCCTCTTACCTGCATTCATCTGTTCAAAAATATCTTCACCTCTCACACAACAGTTATCATCACAATATTGGATTCCAACAAAAAATAAAAGAAAAGTGGCCCTACAGCCAACAGTTGCTCTGTCTAAAGCTATCATGTTCATCCAAATTTATGACCACAGTCCCGAACAATATTACCTCCACCCTCATTTACCCTGCTTTAAAAATACAACAGGAATAGTCCAGTTCAATGTTAGTCTTACAAGTACTTATAACAAGTTGCCTGAAGTAACTGCACGGGGTTGCACATCACCTATCTGAAATTATTATAGTCACAGAAACATGGCTAAAACTTGAAATTTGTTAAGAGGAAGTTGTACTAATGAATGATTTCATCCAAAAGCTTTACTGTTCTTATTAAAGATTCAACCTTGCAGAGTTCATTTTGCTTTTTTGTTGGACTTTGGTTTTACATTTCTCTGATTACCCCTCTTTTCCATTGTTCCACCAGGCTATAACTTCCTCAGACTAGATATAAAGAATGGAAAAAAACAAGTGGGATGGCTGTATTATAAAAATAAACACTTAGCTTCCCCATACATCCAATTACCCCAGCATCAATCAGTAATACAGAAATTCTTATGTCATCACTTAAAATACAGAAACATAAAAAGCTAACAATAATAGGAGTCTGTAGTCCTCTAGTCAATAAGACTGACACTGCAGAGGAACTCTTCTCATGGGTTTCCATTAATGTTCTTCAAGAAATGTTAATACTAGGAGACCTTAGTATTGATTGGCTAACAGCAACAAATGATTCCTCCAAAAATACCATCAATGTTTGCAGTCTCTGCCCCCTAACTAGGTACAATAAAAACAGCAATTGAAAAAGTACTCTAGACTGGATTTTTACAAAATTCCCAGCTAGAATTACCTCTGCAGAGTCCCTCCATTAATACTTAAGTGACCATCTACCAGTTTTTGCTGTAAGAAACCACACATGTACAATATATCTCCAAAACATTTCACGCAGTTTAACCAACTTTTAATTTGATACATTCACCTCTACTTGAAAATCTATCAACTGGAAACTATTCAAAATTCTGACACTCATTGAAGCTGCATCCCTGTTTAATACTGCATTGTTCAATATACTTAAACTTGCTGCAATCAGAACTAAGCAAGCTAAATTTAACCCAGCTCCTTGGCTAACTCAGCAAACAAAGCAGCTAATGAAAGACAGAGCTAAAACATTGATTTGCTGGTAACAATAAAATTGAACACAGTCTCCAAAAAATATAGATAGCTGACAAACCAGCCCAAAACAAGATCAAATCTGATAAAAATTAATTTTGCACCAGCCTGCAAAATTCATGTCAAATAAACCACAGAATGTTCTGTTCTTCAGTAAACAAACTTATCCAACCTGGCCATACTACTGAACCTTTCACTGCAGTAAACAATCAATCTTCACTAGCTAATTTAACTTTTTTTAATGCCTACTTTATTCAAACAGTAACCTATCTCCTGAAGGACACAACCTGAAACTCATCATCTATTTATGATATTGACCATTGTCAAAATAAACTATCCATCCAAGCTATACCAACTTCTAACATCAAAAAGCTCTTCTTCAAGTGATGAGATGCAACACTTGCCCCAGACAACCTTCCAGCTGAATATATTAAAACATAAGCAGATACCCAAGCTTAGCCTAACTCATCTTGTCTCTATCTTAATCAACCAGTCAATTGAATAAAGTTATGTTCCCATCATCTAGAAGAAATCTTACATACTGCCAGAGGTGTAACTGGTTCAACTAGCACTATGTGCTGGTCCCACAAAGTTGTGCCACTCCATCTACCAGCTCTTCAAGTAAACAGCAAAAAAAAAAAAAAATAATAAGTTCACTTTTACTAGCACACCAATCAGTTGGCCAGATATACAATCCCATCCTTCTTGCTCCAGGAGCCAGTCAGTTCCTCTTTCTGTGCCCTTCCTTCTTCCTCATGTTTTCTTTTTAAAAATCTGTTTTTATAATTTCTACTAAACTGCTTGAATGTTTGCTAAAATGTATACTCTGCATGGAGCACTATAGGACTCAGGTTTTAGTGAAAATAAAAACAAGCAAAAAATGTTTTAAACTGCAGCAAACTGTTTGCTATAATGTAGAAAGCATTTGCCACAACTTATACACTGCACAGAGCTCACCAGCACTCAGGTTTTAATTAAAACAAACAAAACAAACAAAAAGAAATATATTAAACTGTAGTAAACTACATGCAACAATGAAGCAAGTAGTTGCTACAGTTTAGTCCACACAGAGGAATGCTACAGCACTCAGGTTTGACCACAAGTGCAATACTGGCTTTTAAAACCCAGTATGTATTAAAGATTGATCAGCATTGGCCAACTTCTCCTTTTAACACTTCGCACCTAGGGCAACTGCCCTCTTTTTAACATCCTAGCTATGCTTCTACATACTGCTACTTCATCATTCTGGTAATTCAGCTGACTTCACCAACTGCTGGCCCAGCGCTCTTCTTTATCCAATATCAAAAATTCTTGAAAAATGTATTGAAGGTCAATTACTCAGCTTTATACTTGAAAACAAACTATTCTCTTTTACACAGTATGGGTTCCATCCTCATCATAGTACCATTTTTCACTCCTCCATTTCTCTATCTCCATTAATAAATACAGAAATGCTGATAATCTTGGATCAGCAGTATTCCTTAACCTGTCTAAGGCCTTTGACACTGTGTCTCATCCTAGACTTCTACAGAGACTCTCTTCTTTAGGACTAAACACATCTTCTCTTTCCTTGTCCTTTAGCTATCTCTGTGGTAGGCAACCAGCTGTCAAATGGTATACTAACATCTTGCCCTTCCTTCTGTATCTGTCAGTGCTCCCTAAAGATCCAGCCTTAGTCCACTTCTGTTCAACATTTCATGAATAACTTACACAAAGCCAGCAAACATTCAACTATCATACAGTATGCTGGATGACTTTACACTAATTTTACCTACCAAGACCCTTGAAAAACTACAGCAATTTATTCAGGAATCCTCCTTTCAGTTGAGGTAAGGCTTAGCAACTCAACTCCTATTGAATCCCCCCAAAAAACAAAGCAGTCCTATTTACACTTAAACCATGCAATGAGAAGAAAATTCTCTTCTCCTTAACTTCTTCCAGTAGCACCACAATAGAAATAGTACTTAATACCAAACTCCTTGGTGGCAATATAGATAAAAACATGACATCTGTTCACCATATAAAAGAAGAACTGTAGCTCCAAACATTATACATCACTTATAATATATCCAGTCATTGTCAGTCAACCACCACATGGCCCATTTAATTCCT
The DNA here is from genome assembly GCF_019279795.1 of Protopterus annectens. Classification (NCBI taxonomy): domain Eukaryota; kingdom Metazoa; phylum Chordata; order Ceratodontiformes; family Protopteridae; genus Protopterus; species Protopterus annectens. The sequence goes on from NC_056739.1 coordinate 1,060,248,060, forward strand.
GCCATCCCCTAAACCCCATTCCTCCTCTGCATGCACTGATCCCACACCCCCATTCCTTTCCAAGCAATCCACTTCCCACCCCTCATGTAGATATCATGCACTATAAAAATATTACTGTTAAGAAAAAAAGTTTGTTTTACTTAGAGTTAACTTTTTCATTCCTTTTTTCCTCTCCTAAGTGTTCCTCTAAACATTAATGACATGAAGTAGGATATATGCTTGAGTCCCCTACAAGTTTAACAAAAGCCAAAAAGCCCAATATTTCCAGGTTTTCTTGTTCACTTGTTTCTCAAAAACAATTAATGCTTTATAATCGCACATTTATTTGTCATGTTCTGAGTTGCTGGTTTTACTCCTGTTTATCTCTGTCTCTCAAATCCAGTTTCTGCTTCCTTTCCAACATACTCTCAGTTCTCCTACCCAACTATTGTGCTTTTTTCTGTCTCTTAAGCATGTTCTGTTGAAACGTTGGAAAAGGTTTCAGTGTCACAATCTCCCTTTGGTATTTATTACCAGAAGAACAAGAAACAGAATATCCTTCTCTTTCACAGCTCACTTTTTTGGGCAAACTTTTGTATTTCCCCCTAAGCATGTACTTCATCAGAAAATTATTTTGTCCCTGCAGGAAAGAATATTCTGAAAATAGTTGGATACAGCAGCTTAAAACTCATACCTGCCTGTCAACTTTCCTGAATTGCTAGAATACGTTGACTCCTCTTCTGCCTGTTGTACAGTGAGCAATCATGTTCCACAAACACTCTGCTGTCTCCCAAGTAATGCATGTTGTCACTTTAAATTGTATTTGAGTTGGGTGTTTCAGGCTAGCGTAATTAACTAGATTAATTAAACTAGTAGCAGATAGAAAGTAGAGGAAAAAAGATGTGATTGAGTGAGTGAGTAAGAGAGATTAAGGAATGAGTAAAGATTTCAACAGAGTTGCCAGGATGACTAAAATGCATGTGTATGAATAAATAGACATAGGAAAGGTAAAGAGATTTGAGTGATTTAATGAGATTAGTGGCACTGACATGAAGCTTGTATAACTGGGTATGTCTTTAAGTTTGGTTCTAAACTCTATTTATGAAGGGAGTTCTGTTAGGTAGGTTGGTAGTGATTGCCAGAGTTTAGGGGTAGCGTGGAGAAAGCATGATTGATGCAGTGTAGTTTAGTTTGCAGATGTGACCAGACTGGAGGCAGATTGTGAAAGATGCCTTAGGTTGTAAGATGGGATTTTAGGAAAGGGCTGGTATGCTAGATGTGAAAATGAGTTGGTGTGCTACATGTGAGGATCAGTGAGGAGTAAAGATTTTGTAGAGCAAAGGTTTTGTGGAACATGAAGCCTCTGAAGGAGGTCAGATCTTTGCTTGAAAGACAGCCATCTGGCATTTGGAGTTGTGCAGTGGTGTTCTTGGATACATGAGTTTGTGATGAAACAGTCATATTTTATTGGACATGATTTGTAGAGTATTTGTATTTTTTCTTTGATGCTGTAGCAGTTATGGTCAGTCTGTACTCTAGCTGGACGATCATAGTTCCTTTTCCTATGCTTCCTTTATTGAGGCTGCCATATAGATGGTGAGTTTTCTGGCCTAGAAGAGTAGATAGTTAATTTTCTTTTTTTTTCAATGTGGTTCTAAAAATATGAGTTGAGTCAAGTCACAGTCCCAAGTATTTGAATGAGGTGGTTGTTTCTCATAGGCTCATAGCAGAATACTAGGCTAACTACCCTGCAGGGCCATTATAAGCCTAGGCAATAATCTGAGGTCAGAATCAAACACTGCACCTAGTGTATTTGAGGTAAAGGCCTTAACCATTACACCAAATCCACCCACTTCTATGGGGGAAGTGATTACATCTGTGATGTGAAATCTACTGAGAGGTTTGGCCAGTCTTTGGTATGTGCCAGATAGCACTGATTTTGTTTTAGAGGGCCTAAATATGGTCAAAGGGAAATGTTGGTCTCCCATAGCAACTCTGGCAGCTGATCTGGCTACACAGTGGAAAGGGGGGACAGTATTCTGTCTCTGTAATTAAGGTTTTTGCCTCAGAAGTCTACAGTCAGGATTCAATCCTATGTTGTAATTACTGCCTCTGAGGAATTTATACATTTCACTCATATCTACACCAGTTTCCTCTTAACTCTCCTCACCCACTCACTCACCCACACATATATATGGCATATACCCATATCCTTTACCTGGTAAATAAAAAAAAAAAAGGGTAAACAAATAAATAAAAAAAGCTTTGGTTTCTTCACTGAAAGTGCAAAGCAAAAATAACAGAATAGTGAAGTGTTTATAATGTCTTTGAGACAGGAACTGGGATAAAATGGTTTGGCAGTTAACACAAGGATTAAGGCTATGAGCTGTTAGTGAGTTGCTTACTGTGATCTCAAGTTTGAAACAGTCACCCATCATCATCATCATTATCATCGTCATCATCATTAGTCCTCTCTCTTCTCTGCTTCCCCTGTGATTGCATGAGTTTGTACCTCTCCCTAATCTCCCTGTCTAACTTCTCTATCTAATTTTTGTTGTTCTAGTGACTGCTATGTCTTTATGATTGCTGCTTGACCACCCATAATTTGAAGGGATAAGCTTACTCTCAAACTGAAAAAAAGACCAGTATCACCAATAAATAAAGTCAAACGAAGGTGGAATAGACCACGAACCAGCCGTTTCTGTAAAAACACTTCTTTTAATTCCAACAAACGATCCAGCCAATAACGGCACACTGAACAAAATCAGATAAACGTTGAGCGTGCTTTCCCTTTGTTAAATACAAAGCTTCCTCAGAACAAACATTGTTAAAACATACACTGCTTATATACTCTGTTGACAAATTAATACATTGAATAATTGAATAATTGTAATGTTAAAGTTACATTACACCAAAAACTCATACTCATAGTACACAAAATTATTTTTTAATATAGTCTCCGCAAAATCCACTACTAAATTAATTGTATTTCCATCTAAGTCAGAATTATTGTATATTAGACATATATATATATATGTTTTATGTGATCTGAAATACATTTCCACATAGTTAGATGAGGTAGGTGAGTTTATTAGATTGCACAACATTTCGCACATATGCATTCAGGTCAGTTCAGCGGTTTTGGTTACTGCACATAAAAGGTCAGGGTTTTTAATTAGCAGTTATATTCGGAATAATTAGGTAGTTAAGTTCAATTGTGAGGTTGATCAGAATTATTAAACTGATAAATATACTTATATTTATAATATTAATTGTTTTAAAATAATAGAATACTAGCGTGTATTAGAAATGATATACTATGAGTATGAGGGAGAGGATGGCAATAAGTTTGAAATTAGAGACTTCTGTGGAGTTACCTCCTTTATGAATAGGAAGAGTGTAGAACTGTTTTCAGATAGATGGAATTTTAGATTCAGAGATTCTAAGATTCAAGGTAATATTATATATCTTCCTACTTGTAGAAAATGTGCAAGTTTCTATGTTGGAAAGTCAACACGACATTTAGCTGCCTGTCGGGTGCCAGGATCCGCCACATAATGCATGCACTAAAGTCACTCCAGAAGAAGTACAAATACGACTCTGTCATTGTCCATGTTGGAGTGAATGACTTGAGACGTACCTCCTTGGACACACAGAATGATACCACAGCATAAGGACAAAATGACTGACTTCAACAATTGGCTAAGCTTCTGGTGTCATTCAAAGGGAATCCAGTATCTGTGTGCCTGGAATGAAATGATCGACAAACCACATTGCTTTGCCAGAGATGGTCTGCACCTGTCACCCCTGGGATTCAGGTTACTGACTAAAGCTCTTGCCACCCCTATAGTGCCTTTTTTAGGCAAGGTTCAAAGGACAAAACCATCACTGTAACAGATACAAGCATGCAAAATCTGAAGGTAATGCTACTCAATGCTAGAAGTCTAAACCTCAAAATGCACTCTCTCTCGAGGCACTCCTAAAAATTGAGAACATCGATATCTGTGCAGTAACTGAGACCTGGTTCAAGGCTCCAGAGGGCACCCCTGCAATACCAGGCTACAATTCTTACCACACTTTTCAGCCACCAAACCAAGACTGAAACACTAAAGGTAGAGGAGTGTCCATATTCACCAAGGATATTCACACCTCCAGGCTAGTTGCCTAACACAATGCATCTGAAATTCTCCAGGTGCAACTAACACTAGGTAAGACTGCAATCCAAATTGTAGCTATCTACAGATTCCCCCACCATGCCCCAAGATTCTCACTATACCTTTCTAAACATACTGGAAAATATTAAGATACAACCAAACACCCTAATACTGGGTGATTTCAACTACCCTGCCATTAACTGGGAAAACTACTTGGGTACCAACACCTTTTCCCAACGGTTCTTGGAATTCATAAATTCCAACGCCCTGGATCAGCTAATCATTGTCCCACCAGGGGCTCCAATATCCTAGACCTGGTCATTACCAACATGGGAGATAGATGCTTCACACCAGTGGTCACCCCCTCATTGGTCAGGTCTGACCATAAGCAAATCACCCACGACAATCACATCCCACCCCCACACCCCAGTAAGGAAATCTCTGTAAAAAACTTCTCCAAAGCCAACTTCATGCTACTCAAGTCAGAAGTGACAAACTTCATGACACCATGCAGACGGGAGCTGAAAGTTCAACTGTTGAATCCTACACTAAGGCACTGTATGAGCACATCCACTCATGCATGAATCGTGCCATCCCAAATAGAACCAAGATGCTCTCCTCCAAAAAAGGAAGCCAATCTGATGGTCCCCTGCCATAAACAAACTACACAACAGAAGAAACTGTTGCAGAAAAGAGGAAAATCCCAGGATGCAAAAAACTCCCTTACCAGCCTCAGTAAGAAGCTGAGACCCCTCATAAAATCTTCCAAAGCTAGTTACGAAAATAAAATTGCCAAATATTCCAAAGACAACCACAAGGCAGTCTATAGTTATGTCAAGAATCTAAATGGCAATGCTCAGATATGCTCTGAGCTACAACAGAATGGCATTAAATATATTGATCCCAAGGATATTGCCAATATCCTGGCAGATTGATTTAGTACCAACTTCACCCCCCTCCCACCCCCTATATGGCCCATCTCAATACCAAAAGATTGCCAAATTCCAGTAATCACGGCCACACAGGTAGAAACTGCACTCTCCAAAGCTAAGAATACAGCATCCATGGGACCAGATGACATACCAGATGACATACCGGGCTGTGTATTATATGAACTACAAAATGAACTGGCACCTCACCTAAGTGTCATGTTTAATCATAGCCTCACCTCAGGCTTCATGCCCACTGAGTGGCGCACAGCTACAGTTATCCCACTCCACAAGGGGGGATCCACCTTGGATCCCAGGAACTACCATCCCATCAGTCTGACGAGCCTGATCTGTAAGGGCATGGAACGCATTATCATGGAACTTATAAACAAAGACATTGGCAACCTTCAAACACTGGCCCCCACCCAGTTTGGGTTCATGAAGGGCCGAGCTTGTCTCCTGAACCTGATTGACTTCTTCAAATCAGTCTCCAGAGCTGTGGACGAGGGTAAGGCGGTCCACACAGCCTATCTGGACCTCACCAAGGCCTTCAACACCATCCCCCACTCTGGAATCATAGATAAACTTACTAAGCTGGGCATAACTCCCTATGTCACTCGATGGGTTGTCAACTGGCTTACTGACACAACCCAGACTGTAAAAGTAGCCGACTCCAAATCCAGCTCCAGACAAGTGACAAGCGGAATACCTCAGGGTTCAGTCCTGGGACCGCTCTTGTTTGGCATCTACTTCTCTGAAGTACAGGCCAACACTAAGGGACTCTGGCTAACAAAGTTCGCAGATGACTGCAAACTGGGAGCCATTATTGAATCCTCAAATGATGTGGATATTCTACAAAACGGCTTTAGCGAAACAGATGCTTGGTGCCAGAGCCATGGGCTCAAGCTTAATGCCAAGAAATGTATAGTTATCCCCTTTGGGAAAAAACATGTACCCATGAATTACCACATAGGTGGCAGTACACTAAACACTGTAAGTGTGATGAGAGACTTATGGACACAGGTGGACAGTGGTCTCACCTTCAATAACCACATCATCACAACAGTCAGGAAATCCTTCTATGTGGCACACCTCATCACTAAGGGCTTTTCATCCAGAAAAAAGGAGGTCATTGTTCCACTGTACTCATCCCTCATTAGACCCATTATAAAGTACAGTGCCCCATTTGCTATGTACCTCACGACATCTGCAACAGCTGAAAAGGCCACAGAAATACCTCACTAAAAGAATCCCAGGCCTAAAGCAGATGCCCTATGCTGACCATCTAAAAGAACTCCAGCTATACTCTGTCGCATATCGTCTACTCAGAGGTGATTTCTGCTTAATATACAAGGCCATGTCAAACTCTGAGCTGTTGGACATGCTCCACTTAAAGAAATCCCAATCCCTCAGAGCCACATGCTGCAGGGATTTAACCTTGTCATCACAATGAACAAAACATGTTGGAAGAATAGGTTCCTGACCCAGAGACTCCCCAGACTCTGGAATAGGCTGCCCATACATGACAAGCAGAGCGCCGACTTGGCCCTCTTCAAAAGGAACCTTGACGATTGGATAAGAGATAGGAAATTCACCCCGGGGATCACGTCAGTCGCCCTGCTAGACAGGGGTCCAGGGAAGTAAATATTGTGGGAATAAATATCCAGGGAATTGTTATGGCTAGGCTTGTATAGGCCCTAGGGCCTATAGCCTAGTACCAACCTATGACCATATGACCCTATGAACCTATGAATAACTGAACATAATTCTGATATTAGGCAATCTGTTTTGAGCAACTCTTTAGCTAAGCATATATCTGAGAATGATACTTTGCATTATTTTAAGTTCAGGGTTATTGATGTTATGGTCAAATCGGTTAGAAGAGGTGACATAAATAATAGGTTAGAGAACAAGGAGTATAATTGGATTCTACAACTACAAGCAGACCATCCACCAGGCTTAAATCAGACTGTATCTATTGAACCTGTACTGAGAATGAAGCAAGCTATTCTAAAATGATGTGTTTATATATATATATATATATATATATATATATATATATATATATATATATATATATATATATATATGTGTGTGTGTGTGTGTGTGTGTGTATATATATATATATATATATATATATATATATATATATATATATATATATATACAGAGTAAATATTTCTTTATTTTTTTTAGATGTCTCCTAATGTTTTGTACTGTCTTTTTAAATTGTATTTGCATTTAATTGGTTGTGTAATTAACTATGTACTATTTCAGTGGTGTCATTTGGATGTTTTTATAAATACTGAGGAAGGGTATTTGATACCTGACAGCTTTGCACTGTATTAAACTGTTATATGTTTACATTGGTGGGGTGTTTTTTTTTTTTTAATTCACAAAGTCTGCCAACCCATGACACTCCCAGAAAACATGCTCTCAGCCACCTCCCCCCACCACATCCCCAACTCCCACTGTCCACCCTGAGGAAAAATTCCCTGGAGTCTACCTGCAGCACAAAAACACCTGTGCAAACATCTACAAAGATCCCAAATCATACAGACTCCACTACATACCTGGGAGACATATATACATTCCCCATTGCTTCTCTGCAAATTGCCTATCCAATCCTCCCTCCAAATCCCCTCCAAACCCCCCCGACCAACCCCCACAGCCACCATGCAATACTGCACATGCTCCACCAATCACTCCTCTCCCAACAGTAACCTCTACTCTAGACAATACCAAAAACTCCAACACCACCAGTCCCCTGCCCAGTACCATCCACCTCCCACCCCCACCCACACTCAAACACCAATCCCGACTGGTCCCTCTGCTGGCCTTCTCTAACAAACTTCAACCCACCACCCACTTTCTGCATCCACAACTACAGTCACCCTAATAGGCAGAATCTGCCCTCTCCACTCCCATGCAGGCCCATCTCCCAGAACTCCCTCTGCCACTCCATTAATATAACATTCTGTATAACTATTGCCACTGTCCTCAAAGGTCTAAATCCAACATCCTTGTCTCCCCTAAGTCCTGAGCCTCCTCTGTTCCACCATCACCAGTCTCCACCCTGAACCACAGTTCAATGATTGTGCCATGTACAGAAGCCAAAACAGTACCACTTTGAACCCCCCCCAAACTGGGCAATCCCAATATGTCCTGCTCTATTGGAAGAATAAGCCCAATCCACCAGACTTTTGCTGTCCTCCCCTCCCAGATAAAACTACCCAGCTCCCTACCAATTTCCATCTAGAACTTCTGCTCTGATTGACAAAAGTATGCCTGACCTGTGTATAACACCAATGGGACTAAAAACTGCCTGTATCTTACTGTCAATAACCATACAACAGAGCCTCCACTTTCTCAGCTTCCATATCATCCCTTGTTTAGTCTCTTCCCACATATCCCCAGCTGCCACACCAGAATAATTTGTAATCCATACTCCTAAATACTTCACTCCATCTTGTCCCCACAAGCATGGATATTGCTGAACCAATTCATAAGTGAGCACATAATTCACCTCCATTGCTCTTGCCGTAGCCTCATTAATTTTGTATCCCAAAAATACACAAAACCATCTCAATATGTTCCACAGCACTGTAATGTCCCATTCTGGATTTGTCAGGTATAAAATAATGTCATCTGCAAATATAGCCAGCTTCTGTTGACCACCACACCAATATCCATGAATTTCTGAATCCCCATTCTCTTTGTCATTGGCTTCAAATACAATGTGAACAAAAAAGGGGAGAGAGTACATTCCTGCCTGTCTCGTCTGCTCAAGCATAGATTATCAAAGAACACCCCACCCAGTTCAATTTTCTCATCTGATCCCTCACGCATCCTCCCAATCAAGCATATAATTTTATCAGGGAGTGCAAATGCCTCTATTGCTCTGGTCATAAAGTCCTAACACACTCTGCCAAATGCCTCATCCACAACAAGACCCATCAACAACAGAGGAATTCTGTCACATTCTGCTTCCCCCTGGATCATCAGTGTTCTGTTATTGTTGTCAAATGTTTGCATGCCTTCCACAAAACTACATTGATCCATATCTATCAATTTTGCCATTACTTTTGCCATTCTTTTAGCCATTATAGACATGAACACTTTATAATCATGGTTTAGTATTGAAATGTGCCTGTATGAAGCTGGATTTGATAGCTCTTTACCCTCTTTAGGTATTACAGCTACCACCACTTTCTTCCAGGATGTTAGTACTTCTCCTCTTCTTAAAATATTGTTAAACAAAACCTTTGAGGTCTTTATCATTTTTTCCCTCCTGGCTTCCAAATTTCCACAGGAAAACCATCTATTCCTGTGGACTTTCCTGTATATTGGTTATACATCACCATTTTTATCTCAGCTCCTCCTGTCCTAACTGATAGTAATTGAGACTTCTCTACCTCTATTCTTGGCATATTTATTTCTTTCATAAACATTTCCATTTGTACCATTTCTTGATTTCCCTATTTCTCTGCGTTATATAGACTTTCATAGAATTTCAAAAATATTTCTAATACTTCTATAGGATTCCTTGTAATCTTCTTTGTCATAGGCTCCCTAAGCTTGGTGAGATCCCTTTCTACTTTCTGTTACCTGAGTTATTGTGCTAAAAGTTTTTTTTTGCTCTAGAGTTATTAACAAAAAACAGTTGCTTAACAGCAATCTTTCTAAACTTATGTATATTATCAAGGTAATCCCTTATTTTCTGTTTAACAGTCTGCAGTTGCTCCTCTTCATGTTCTGGGAAAGTCCCCCTATTTTGCAATATTTTAACATTTGTCAGTCCCTCTAAATAATTCTTGTTACTTCTTAAACGTATGTCCCATTCTTTTATTTCCACCCTATTTTTAAACTCCGTTTTAATTTTATCCCACGCCTTAGCTATATTTTCAGAAGAAATTTCTATCTTCTCTAATAGCTCCTGAATAATTTCCACTACCCATTCCTTAAATTCCTCTCTTTTCAGCAGATAGGTGGAAAAGTGCCAGTGTCACATTTTTATTTCATTACTTATTGGTAGCATTGTCGCCTCACAGTAAGACGTTGTCCCGTTTGATTCTCAGCTAGAGCGTCTTCTGTGTGGAGACATGCATGAATGGGCGTACCTTCATTGAAGGTTGTGTGTCAGGGCCAGCAACTCGGCACGTAAAAATCTACTGCCAATCATTAGTGGACCAATGACCCCTAACCGGGAAATGCTGAAAGACACAACTCTGTGTTTTTATTTTAGTTATTATTGGTGCATAATCTGCAATAGTTATTGGGTATGTATCAAGACCTTCAATTAAATGCACATGTTTCTGTGAAATGTAAATTCTGCCTAGCCCTTTTTCTGTATCTTGAAAAATAATATGTAAATTCACTCCAAACTACTAGTACTGAATTCACATCTTCCATGCCAAATATTTCATACATTTCTTTAAAAATCTACCCTCCTTTGTTATATTTTCCCTTTTGGGTCCCCAGACACATCTTTATTATTGCAAATCAAATTCCAGTCCCTACCTATAAGTAATATTCCTTGCTGAGAGCTGATTATTTCTCCCAGAATTTTCCTAAACTGCATTATAGCAGTTTTCGGTAGAATATTAATACATGCCAGTATAATCCTCCTCCCTTGTTAGTAGCCTCTTACTACTACAAATCTACCATTACTGACTTTTTCTCCATGTTCTATTACTATTAGTGCTCCTCCTGTAATTAATATCAGTACTCCTCTCTTCCTTTGCCCCAGGCATTCCACTGAATAACCATCCTGAAAACCTTTTTTTATCAAAGTCACATATTCAGTTTTCCAAGTGTGTCTCCTGTAGCATAGCTATTTGAACTCTACATTTTTAATATAGTTCACTACTCTTTCTTTTTTGTATTTATCTGTGAGACCATTAACATTTAAAGACATTATAGAAAGCATAATATTCTTGTCAGGTTATTATTCCCACCTTTTATATATAACAGATTGTTTTTGTTAAATGTCTAGTTTCAACCTTTGTGTTACATGCATGTACTGCTTGGCAGGTTAATCTCTTATACAGTTGTTTCTTGTCATCTCCATTTGAGCTTATGTCACGTCTTACAGATTTTGTTTTGTTTTATAGAAAACCCTCAGACAAAAATAGACACACACTCCCAATACCCCCCTAAAACCTATTAACTTAATAATAACACATAGAGCTATGTACATCTAAAATATCAAACATTTCTCCTCCTAATAGGAAAAAAATGTTCCAAACGGACAGCTACACACAAACACAAGCTAATCTAAAGGTTATCCATGCTAAGCTGAGTGGTATAGCCTGTGGTTCTATTGAGTACTCTCTGGATTTGTCTTATCTTTACAGCTGTCAGCTGGGATAACAATTGAATGCTTTCAGAAAACATTTTCTCCAAGTCAATTCTCTTTATCAAATTGTCTGCTAGAGACATGAGGACCAGACATAAAATGGTTTACTAGAAAGAAGCCTTATAATATTCAATATTTTTTTCATTTACTTGCTTTCTCTTAAAACCTATTACTGGATTAAACTAATGGCCTTAACCCAGTACATCCCCCTATACAAGAATGAGAAAAAGCACACTAATCTTTCTTTTGTTATGCTCTTTTAATCAGTTCTTTTTTTATTTTTTTACATTGCAGTGTCTACATTTTTTAAAATTGAACAAGTAGAAACAGAGAAGAAGGGAAACAGAAACAAACAACAACAAAAAAAAAAAAAAACAAGTGCACACATTTGCATTGCTATCTCCATTACACCCAAAATAACTGAACAAACTTTACTGTATAACATGCAAAGAATATCATGCAGTATTTAAATAGCACTATTAAGAAAAAAATGTTTTACTTACAGTTAACTTTCTCCCTCCTCTTCCTCTCTCCTGAGTATTTTTCCTGAATAATAATGACATCAAGTGGGGCATATACTTTAGAGTCCCCTACAAGTTTAACAAAGTCCAACATTTCCAGCTTTTCTTGTTCTATTCCTGTTCACCTCCTTCTCCCTAACACTGTCTCTGCTTCATTTTGAACATACTCTACTCTTGTGCTTTCTTCCCTCTCTCAAGCATTTTCCATTGAAACAATGGAAAAAGGCACAGCCTCTCTGTGGTCTTTATTATCAGAAGAACATGAAGCAGAATTTCCTTCTGTTTCACAGCTCACTTTTTGTTGGACAAACTTTTGCATTTCTTCCTTAACACACACTTCATCAAAAAATAATTTTGTCGTTCCAGGGAAATATATTTTGAAGATGGCTGAGAGCAGCAGTCTGAATCTCCTGCCTGCTTCTTGACATTACCCGAATAATGGGATACATTTACTCCTCTCATGCCTGGTGCTCAATGAGTAGTAATTCTCCATAAACACTATGCTGTCTCCCACTTTTAGTATTTTGTCCTTCTGCCACAGTTTTGTCAGAATCCACTCCTTCTGCTGTTCGGATTGCATCATTACTATTAAAGGTCTGGATGATTTTTTCATAGCCAGGTATGGAGCATACACACAATATGCCCTTTCAATTAACAATTCCTGTTGTGGAATACCAGTCCAGTTGCTTATTTGTGCTTTCATAAAATTAATACAGTCTGTTCCTTCTAGCTTTTTGGGTACAGCAGAAAATCTCAGGTTTTCACTACATGCTCTGTCCTCTAATTCTATTATTTTTTTGAAACATCTGTTCTTGTGCAGTCTCATATTCAGCCAGCCTTTTCTTCATTTCACCTCCAGGTTTTGCAGTTTTATCACCTCATCTGAATATCTGTTTAAAGCTTCTTCCATTTTTTCAGGCATTTCTTGTTTGAGTTGATATACTCAGTCAGTGTAGTGTTTATTTTAATCAGATCTGTGGGGAGTTGTCTTATACTTTCCTCTAGGTTACTGAAAGTCATGTCTGGAGCTGAGCTTGCACTGCTTTTTTGCTGAACAGCTACAGTACTTTCCCAGTCAGTGTTTTTCTTCATCTTTTGTAGCTGATTTTCCTATAGGTCACCCATATTTCTTTTTTCCTGGTATACAGGCAGTGCACTTACTAGTCAGTTACTGAAATTTACCCAGAAATCCAGGTTCACTGGCTTTCTCTACTAAGTTTCTATTTTTACATTGGGAGATTTTTTGGGAGAGCTAGAATTAAGCTGTTACTCAATGTGTAGCCATCTTGGAAGTCGGTCTGTACAGCTCCAATTTTTATCATCCTGCAATATAGTCAATCTAACTTACTCAGGCAGGGCTAGAACAAAATAACAAAATTTGCAGCCAATATATCCACAAATCACATCACTGTTTAGTCTTAAAAGAACTGTATTGCACTGAACTCTTTCGCTGTCTGGCCTATTTGCAAGTAGTAATCACTCCTCTACAGTCATGAAGAATGCCCTAGCTTGCCCCATATGCTTCTCCTAAAGTATACATCAAATAGAACCCTATGCTCAGGTAATAAACATTTTTTGGACATAACTAGATCCAACAACCAAGCAGGTGACTTTCCCTTCTCCTGTCATGTCTGCAGAATGTAAAACTCCATTCCATGCCTACCAAAATAATTAGTAAACATAATTTCGTTAAACACCAACTAAAACATCATCTGATGGATCCTTTGTGCTGCTTTTACTCAGCTCCTTGTTAGAAACACATGGCCCATAGTTATTTATTAACCCCACACAGTACAATTGAGCAATTGATTGTATTCCAGTGTGATTTATCATACATTTGGATTGATTGAAATAGTTGACACTCACTTCACCAGTATGACCAACTATACAGCTCCTTAATGTTGCTACATTTAATAGGTGAGTGTTGAAAGGTAAAAAGTTGCCCATGGCAAGTCTTAACTCAAGTTTACTGGGAATGTCTATGTACATCACAAATAAGCAGGTCAAGAAACAGAGACAGTTTTTATTAAAACAATACAAAAAAAAATAGAAACAAGCTTTCATACCAATTTATTTCTTCAGATTTTTAAAAAGTGAACTAATGTCAAAGATTAAACACAATTATTCAAGTCATCTGACAATAAATGATCATTGTAATACCTTTGCCTTCCATATTGCCTGAATTTTTAATATTCACATATACATTTGACCCAAGAGTCATATCTGTCTTAAGTTTATTTATTCTTTTGTATTCAGCATGCTCTCCCCTTGTTTGTAAACACATTGCACTACATCAAACCTAAAAATAATGTATCACCTTTCTCTTCAACATGGTTAGAAAATGCATTAGTAACAGTCTTCCTGTTTATATCAGATAAATGCTTACATATATACTCCTATCTCTTATTAGATTTTCCCAAATAGAACACAATACATTGATCACAAAGATCAGTATAAACAATGCTTCTGGAATCACAGTCTGCAAATATATTCAAAAGATCATGTTCTTCTATAACAGGGTGTATAAAATGTTTGTCTCTATAAATAGCTTGAAACAAATTACATTTCACACAAGAGAACACCCCATGTCTCTGAATAATATATTTTATTATTCACACAGTTTCTCTATTCTTTGCAACAAATTATATGTTTTCATTTGTTCTTAAACTTTCTTTTAGCACATTTACATTCTCTAGCATATGCTAATATTTTCTTATTACATCCTACACAAGTTTAGTATGTCTATGAAATGTCAGTGTCACTCTTACATGTTTTTTCTGTCTTCTTTCAACCCTTCTATATACCTTCCAGAAATGGTCCAGTACTTCTTTTATTTGTATCCTTAAAAAAACAGTGAAATCACACAAACAGTAAACACCTCAATCCAAGGCACTCAGGACAGCAGATTTGGAAATACAATGCCTTTAATATCCAACGACATGATAGGAATAATGAAATTACAATAATACAATCAGTCTAGTGTGCTTTCACCCAGTAGAATACTAGGCTTCTTCAGAACAAAGAAGCAACCCCTTCCAGTGCATTTAACTAATCCAACACTTACAAACACATCAGAGGGTCAATTAACTATGCATAACATAGATTAATTACAATAAAATAACCCCAGAGTTGCTTCTTTGTTCTGAAAAAGTCTGGTATTCTACTGGGTGATAGCACGCGAAACTGATTGTATTATTGTGATTTTATTATTCCTATCATGTTGTTGGATATTAAAGGCATTGTATTTCTGAATCTGCTGTCCTGAGTGCCTTGGATTGAGGTGTTTACTATTTGTATCTTTAACCAACTTCATATTATCTTCATCTTTACATCTACTATACCTATCTTTTGAAAACTGATAGCAAGGGGGGGTGGCTAAGATGGTGGCTATCTAGCAGCCCAAGCTTTTGCTCTGCTTCTTAATATTTTTTTCTGACAGGATTTTATTATTTTAATTTAACAGAAACTTATTTTTTTACCAGTTCTAAAATCTATAAACTAACTCTGATATTTTTTGAAAGAAAATTTGAATTTGGAAACATCATTTTGATTTTTTCCTGTCAGTGTAATTTCTGATCTTTCATGTAATATAAGCCACTCAAAGGTAAACTCACAAGAAAGCTCTATAAAAAAGGAATTCAGACTATTATAGGGAGTATTCAAGAACTCTCTATTAAGTTAGATAAACTGGAAACAGAAATGGATTATATAAAAGAGGACTGCAAAAAACAAATGAATTTTTTAAATGAAGTCTTAAAACAGCAATCTACACAGATTTCTTCAATAGACAATGCTGTAACTGACTTGACTGAGAGATTGGCAGAAAATGAAAGTCATGCAGAATTTCTCCTAAAACAAAACACTTTGTTGTTAGAAAAAATAGAAGAGTTAGAGAGTAGGTCTCAGAGAAATAATATCAGAATTTATGGAATCCCAGAGAAAAAAGAAGGGGACAACTTGATACATTTCTTAAACAACTGGTTTCCCATAGCTCTCAATTTACCAGAAGCTCTCTCATTTGTAATTGAGAGAGCTCATAGGTCTCTTTCAGCATCTTCATTAAAGAAGAACCCTCCTGTGCCTAGATCAATTATTGTCCAATTTCTGTTTAGTCAAGACAAAGACTTAATACTGAAGTTAGCCTGGGCTAACACATCTATTAAACTAAAAGACAATGTCATCAGGTTTGACAATGATTACACATCTTTGGTTATGACTAGAAGAAAAGAAGCTGAACCATTTACTAAAAGCTTGAAGAAAATGGACATAAAAGTTCAAAGGTTCATAGGTTGGTTCATAGGTTGGTACTAGGCTATCAGCCTTAGGGCCTATACAAGCCTAGCCATAACAATTCCCTGGCTATTTCTTCCCACACTATTTACTTCCCTGGACCCCTGTCTAGCAGGGCGACTGACGTGATCCCCGGGGTGAATTTCCTTTCTCCCATCCAATTGTCAAGGTTCCTTTTGAAGAGGACCAAAGAGGCACTCTGCTTGACATGTATGGGCAATCTATTCCAGAGTCTGGGGAGTCTCTGGGTCAGGAACCTATCCCTCCAGCATGTTTTGTTTATTGTGATGACAAGGTTTAGTTCCCTGGAACGTTTTCCTGCAAAACTTAGGATTTTCTTCCAGATGGACAGAAAATCTTTAATACTTTAGAAGAAGCTTTGGAATATACTAAGAAAAACAAAATATTTGATAAACCTGAAGATATGGACTGGGCAAGTATCAGTTTAAAAAGACATGCATCTAAAAATGCTTGGACTTCAAAAGAAAAAAGCTAAAAAAAAAAAAAAAAGCCCAGGCTCTACTATTTTTACCTGAAAATAAATTTCTTAAATAAATCATGTTAATCTTGTCAAGATTTTTATGGTGTACTAAAAAAGAGTTGCATTTTCTCATCATATAAGACAATGGGAACAAGGGGGATTAAAATTCCCAGACATTAAATCATACATAAGGCCTACTATACTTAAAACTGTGATAGACTGGGTTAACCCTAATTATTCCTCTAATTAGAAATGGTTACATTCAAAGATACTAATAAATGAAAATGCTTTATCAAACAAATCTCTTGGGCTCAGATAAAGATAATAGAATATGGTACTCTTTGAGTATAAACTTACAATAAAATATAGCAAAACCCACCAAATTACATCTCATAAATCATATTTTTGATATCTTTAGGAAATTCATTAATACGAATATGGACATAAAGCTTTGGTTTGCATTTTTAATCCCTTTCAGTATTGCAAGGAACTTCCCTGATAGTGTGCACAGAGAGATTTTTAATTCCTGGGAATATAAGAATTTAATATGTTGGTTTCATTATTTAAAAAAGCTATAGGTTTTGGAAGCACAATATATATTATCAGCCTATGGGTTAACTCCTAATGATTGGATAATATTGTAGAATATTTTAACATACTCTAAGGATCTTTGTAGAATAGTAAATAATTAATCTTTCCAAAATACTCCAAAATTCATAATTTGGCTTTTTGAAATTATTTACAACAGTACTAATACAAAGTACAAATTGTCATATTTATATAAAGTGATAATTGCTTATAAGACAACTCCTAAAGTATCTTATTTGAATATATAACTAAAGGTATATTGACTCCCTTATCATCAGAAGATAAGTCAAATATCCTACAATTTTATTGAATGTAATTAAAAGTCCTCACTTGAAGAAAACAGACTTGTATTTACTATGGACTATACTAGCAATAGCTAGAAAATGTATAACTAGGAGATGGAACTACAACACAGTGCCCACCATGGAGGAATGTCTCTGTTTACTGAAGAAGCCTGCATTAATGGAGATCAAAACTAAAGAATTAAGAATCTATCCTAGGCCATTAGTTAATAATCCATGGAGGAAAGTTTTGACTTTGATTGGCACCTTGCAACTGGAATCAGTCTTTTGCTGATAATCTGTGCATAATGTACTAAGATTATTATCTATGTTTAGACCTGCTGTTATTTTAATCTACTATTGTCAGGCTGAATGTAAATATTGTATATAGTTAAGTAATTTCTATTTAAATTATAAACAATTCTTCACTATGTTATTTGTTCAAAATAAAAAAAATTGAGTAAAAAAAAAGAAAAAAGTTCAAAAAATGAAGGAGAAGTAAAGCTATGTATTATTTTTTTGCTGTTGGTAATTACTTAACATCAAAACTATGATGCATCTTTGCTGTCATAACATAAGGTAAAAGTTTTCTTTTAACATTTTTATTCTTCTATATTTGTTTCCTATTTTAAAATACACTAAAATTATATATGATAATCATATATGTGCTTTTAGATAGTAAACGTTATTATATAGGTTCATATTTATATGTTAATATTTCTTACATAAGAGAATATCTAGAGAGTCACAAGTAAAAGTTAATATTGATTAATGTACTTCCTAGTGCTACATAATTAATTAAGTAAATCACATATTTGTCAGAATGAATAGATGACAAACATTAACAAACTATAGAGATTGTGACTATCTCTAATTTGATCATATCATCTATGCTCTATATTTACTGATTTACATGTTGTTTTCTTTCCCTTTTCTTTTTCATTTTGTTTGACACTGCAAACATTTAGATGGCATATATTGTACCTTTGTGTATGCTCGAGGGGGCATGTGAAGGGTTTCAGGATAAGTTTTAAGATCTCGTATTTAACTTAAGATTCAGTTTTCTATTTAAAATATGGATAAATAGTGTACATATACATATTTTTATGAGCTCGCTGACCAAAATACATGTTTAGGCATTTTTTATATGTGTCCGCTACTGCCTGACTCAAAATGATGATCACGGGCTATTTTACAACAGTGAAGACTTTCCTGAACCCTTCATATGCTATTTTTCCCACCTTAACATTAAATTTTCATAAATAACATTTTTCTCCCAGCTCGAGCTGCCTAGTGGAAATTTCAGTGCACACAAGTAAAGTAGATATAAGCATTCTGTGTTAGCATGAACTTTGACCCAGCCTCATCAGGAAGTAGTAACATAAACAAGCCTGCGATATTACTGTGCATTTTTATTCTGGTGAACTTTACTTAAAACAGAAGTGATTGTATAATATACAACTTCCAGAAAGCTTTATAAGCTCAGAATGTCTATTAACAGAAATAAACAAGCAATAAGGACTTGATAAATAATACTTCAAAAGCATAGGTAAGTGAATTTAAAAAGATAACATTCTCTGAAGGAAGTACTTGCTCCAGACACTTCTATGATATGCAAAGCTGCATTGGTAACTTAGCCTTGTCTTGTTTTTAGTTCATAACTTAGAAACACTAAAACAATCTATACAGAGCTGAATTTGGACAAAGGGATGTTTAAGTTAAGCAGTGGCATCAGGATGTCACTTCACATGGTTATCGCTACTTTATTACATTAGTAATTACTTGTTTTTTAAAAAACATTGAAAATAGTTTCTCTTCTAGTTATATGTCTTTTTAGAAGTTACATAAGCATTTAGTAATGGATTCATTGGGCATATTATACTAAGTTAGATGTGTATAATTAATAATAAATGTAGTCTTCTGACTTTAGCACTGACACAACCAAAGGATATTTATAATACCAAACTAATTGAAGGACAATATAAACATACTGATTGCTTGAAATATTATGTGGTGGAAGTAAATGTGAATACTGTTTATTTTTTTGTTTGTGGTTCATACAAGCTTTACTTCTTCAATACAAAGTTAAAGTAAAATTGCATTCACCTTCCTAGACCAGTTTGTTAAGTAGTTGATATGTGTGAAAGAAGACTTATTGTGGTGGGGGACAAATGAGAATAATGCCTAGGTGTATTTCTTATTTTCTTCTATTTGTATATAGTAATGATGACTCTAATTGTTTGGACCATTTTGATTTTAAAACTGTGCTACAGGTCATTACATTTTATTTGAAGGTCCAAGAATAACATGGATATTGAGATCTTTATCTCACAGGCAGAAAGTATATATCAAAGTTCTCACGGATTATGAAATTAATAGATGTCTTTGTGATGTGGGTTGTGATACTCTGGTTTTTACTGGCTAGATGAGCATTCTTGGGGAGAGGTCTTGGGTTCATCCTGGGTCTGTGGGTTGGGGGAGTGTTTGCTGAGATACAAATAGAGAATCTAAATAAGCAATGATCTAAACATTCTTTTGAATGGCTGAAGGAAGTGGGCCAGAATTCCTAACTAGAAACAGTGATGAAACTGAATAATCATGTGTAAACATGATGTCACTTGATTATTCAGAGGTGAATGACATTCAACATGAGCAACATAAGTCAGTGTTACTTAATATTTAGGGAACAATGTCAATTCTGGACCTATATAATGTATCCTTAATGGTGTGCTTTGGAAGACGGGAAAGATATGTTTTGGTGAATGTCTTTATGACTTGCAGGCTCAGGAGTTTCCTGGGGCTCCTTTTGGGAGTGTTTTTGTCCTGTTGAAATGAGCCTGGGTACTTTGACTCATATTACAACTTTAATTAAAACAACTATTTATCCTAATAATATAGTTTAATTACTATATCATACTACTAGTCAGTTTAATTTTAATCTTAATTGTCTATGGAAATAAATAATGATAGTTTATGCTTAAAAACTAATGTATATATTAATTCCTACACTTCCCCTCATTAATTATGATACTATTATTAATATTATGTTAATGTAAATTTTTCTAATTTGAAAGAAACTATAGGCATTGTAGATTATAAATGCATTTGTCTCTTACTACATATTGTAATAAATCAATCAATAAATCATCCAAACCACTCAAAAACCAAACCATATTTAAATGATGAGAAAAATATGGCTCAAGCATGTGCTACTACTTCTTAAAAGAAATATTGATTTATAAATAGTAAAAACACACTCTCATAAATAACTATATATTGTCTTAATTCAATAAGTAGATATAGTTAATAATATTATGATTATTGTAGTTTTAACATTAAATATATAGTTAAGGGGAAGCACTCAGTTTGAACTAAGTATATCAGAGTCACAAGTCATTAACTTTGTGCTATGCAATCACTATGTAGTGTTCAGGTTCATGATTGACTATATAATCTTTTCACTATTATATTCAAATATGTTTAGAAACAAGTTCATGATGTATGAACAGAACAATATGTGGTAAGAGACAAATGCATTTATAATCTACAATGCCTATAGTTTCTTTCAAATTAGAAGAATTGATATTAACATAATATTAATGATAGCATCATAGTTAATGAGGGGAAGTGTAGAAATTAATATATATACATTAGTTTTTAAGAATAGGTTTTAAGCAAACTATAATCAAGTAATGATAGTTTATGCTTAAAAACTAATATATATATTAATTCCTAATTCAAGAAGGTATAAATAGAACACTGTTTAAAGATTATAATATATTAGCTGGTTCATATTTTAAATCAAAAAGGAGAGGCACAATGATCATTTGGAGAAGTTCTTTACCTGAACCTAAAGTTATACATACTTACATGTATGCTGGCATTGATAGTTGAAATTAATAAGAAATACAATACATTAGTATATACATATTGAATTCCTGGAATTGGTGCAAAAATTGTTAAAAAGATGGTTGATACTATTACTACACATTGTAAAGGTGAACTAATATTTGCAGAAGATTTTAATTGTATATTATTAGAAGCAGATACTATTAACAGACAAACCATAAAATTGACATCAGCAGCAAAACACTTAAAAACTTTTATGAATGACTTGAAATTGAGTGATTTATATGAATTCAAATCCGTTAATTCATTACAATATATACATTATTCATTTTGCTTTGGTACCCAAACTACTATTGACAAAGTTCTTACTTCAAATAGTTTATATTCTAAAATTGAAGGTGTACTAATAACTTCTTGCCCATTGTCTGATCACAATGCTATTTTACTTACTATTGCCATAAAAACTAATAATGTAATCAATAATCTAAGAATTCCAGCTTATATTACTCAGTTAAAATACTTTAAAGAATGGTTTATAAATGAATTAAACCAATTTAAGGAACTAAATGATAATGGTGAACTATCGGGCATTATTCAGTGGGATTCCTTAAAAGCATATTAATATAGAAGAATTAAAAGTTGGTATCTCAACAAAAAGGAATGGGACAAACAATTGAAGATATTACAATCTAAAATAGATAAGTTAAAATTAAATGCACTAAATCAAAACTATTTAGATACTATATAACATATGATTTCAATACAGTTAGAAAAATGGAAAATGTATTCCTATTCAATTAACCCTAAAAGCCTACATAAATTAGCTATTAGATCCAAGAAAAATATCAACTACATTAAAGAAAGACAAATAAACCAAAGGGGGAAAGTTAGAGAAGTGACTGATTTAAAGGACATTTTGGAATGCTTTAGATGTCATTATGAAGATATCAATTATAGTTCAACAACTTTAGACAATGTCAATATCACAAGTAACTTTGTGAAAAATAATGTACAACAAAATTTAACAAATGAACAAAAAATATTATTGATAAATCCTTCTTATTAAAAGAATTTAAAGGATCAAATTAAAATATCAAGACAAATAAGGCTCCAGAAATTGATGGCTTAATCACAGAATTATATAAACTAATGCCAGATAATACTGTAAATCTTTTATAGAAAGTATTTGAAAAAGTTAAACTTCTCTAGTTATTCCCCCTTCCTGGTATTATACCCTTGCTTCTCCCATTCTTAAAAAAGATAAAGATAATAAGCTTTGTTCTTCTTATAGACCTATATCTTTGCTCAATGTTGATTACAAATTATTTATGTCTATTTTTGCAAGAAGATTAAATCATATAATACCAAAATTAATACATGTGGATCAGACAGGTTTTATTCTAAACAGGAACGTTCATGATAATATAATCAGATTAAACACTTTAAATGAGTTAGCCAATAAAAAGAAAAAATAACTGACAATAATAAGTTTAGATTTAAACAGAATAGTTGATTCTATTAGCTGGCCATATTTATTTAAGGTACTTAGAGACTACAACTTTTCTGAAACATTCATAAATCATATTGTAAATCTATATAACAACTCTTATTAATTTGTGAAAATGTGTTCCTTTTTGTCTAAATCCTTTAAAATCTCAATGGGTACAAAACAAGGTTGTCCTTTATCCCCCTTACTATTTGCTATAGCTATTGAACCCTTTGCAAGTCTAATTAGATCAAATGATAAAATAATATGTTTTCTAATTGATGAGGATATTAGTTTTAAAATTTAGTTATTTGCAGATGATATTTTAATAACTATAGGAGATATTGAATCTTCTTTATTACACATTATTATATCCTTAAACTATTTTGAGAAGATTTCAGGTTTAAATTTCAATAATAGAAAAACAAAAGCATTTTTAATAAATAAAACAATCACTACTTTTCTAAACTGCTTTAGTTTATTTAATTGGAATAATACTCAAATTGACTATCTTGGAATTGTTCTTCTGCCCTCAATAAAAGACTCAATTCAGGTTAATTATACAAATCTAACAAATATAATTAAAAGTTTAATAGAGGAATGGAGCAAATCCTTTTTTACACTGGAAGACAGACTTACTTTGATAAAGATGATTATTCTACCTAAAATTTATTCTATGTACAATCATTAATATTTCTTCCACAAAAAAAAAATTTCAGTAAGTTAAATACAATCCTCCTTAAATTTTTATGGTATCCTAATAGACCAAGAATATCTTTTGATTGGCATTCTAAAAGTTGGAAAGATGGTGGGATGGTGATGGGGTGGCTTTCCCAAATATTGAATTATATGCAAAATCCACTATTATAAATATAATATTAGTTTACTATCAAAATATTGAAATTCACATGGTCGACTTTCATAACATTGACAGTCATTACACCAAATGTTCAAAATACTGAAAAAAATGTCTAAATTTAAATGGTCGAAAAACACCTGCAAACTAATGCTAGTGTTTTTGCAGGGGGGCTGCACCCCCCTGCACCATCCATACCCCCTGCTACTTATATATTACAACTCCAAGATTGCACAACAATGCAAACAAGGGAAAATCCTTGCGCTGTTTGCAACATAATGTCGACAGGTAATTTGCATGCACTTCCTGTTGACCAAATGAACTACTTAATATTCATGTGTCGACCATATGGGTCGATCATATGAATGTTAGACCAAATGAATTTCAACATTTTGATAGTAAACCTATAATATCATTATAATTTTTTCTTATCATTCTGCTTGGAAATCTATGCATGAAATATTCATTCAAAATAATAAATATAACTTAATCCCTCATAATCTATTTGGAGTTGATACCTTTTATTGTATTTTACATTACTTTACAAATTATAACAAATAGTAACTCCTATTCTGTTTGTAGATTACATAATTTGTGTATTTAAGACATTTATTGATACCAATTATATACTTAAGGATTCACTTTTTCTATTGTTTCCTATATCTAATACTAATGGCTATTTGGAAACATTTAATACAAACAAAATGTTAGAATTTCAAGAAATAAATCTATTATTCTGGTGTCAATTCTTAAATGGAAATAAATTACATACTACTGAATTTCTTCTCTCAAAATAATCCTTATCAAAAGATAACTGGTTAAATATTCATAACTGCATTACATATGCAAATGATAAAATTAAAATAATAATGAATTATCAAGAAAAAAATCCCTAAAATCTTAGATTTTTGTTCAATATTAATTGCTTTCCATATCACAATATATCCTATGTATCAGTAATTTATAGGATAATAAGAGCTGAATTTACAAATTTGAATTCTTCTTTTTGGAATTATTCTACAAAGATAAATGAAACCGAGTTTTCGACAGATGATAAATTGATTTTAAAGTCAAGTTGGAAAACAACATCCTCTCTTTATTGGAGAATTTATAGTTGGAAATTTATTCATAGAATGTTTTTAACCCCTAGCAAAATTTAATTGATTTATAAAACAAAGAAAAGTATATGTTGGAGATGTAATTGTGATTCAGATGCAGATTGGATTCATATGGTATTAGAATGTAAATTGGTTGTATCCTTTTGGAATTAATTTAAATTGTTTTCTCAGGCTTTGTGGACAGATAAATGTTATATATCTGATTCACTTATTTTGTTTAATGCTCCAGTGCCAAATGTTGTCCCAAGATCACAGCTGCCTATCCTTTGGTCAGTTTTGACAATAGCTAGAAAAACAGTTACCAAAAATTGGAAATGTAAAACTGCTTCATCTTTCAACAATTTCATTACCTTAGCTAAAAATATATGTAAGAAAGAACTTTCAACCTTAAAAATAAGGACATCAAACATTACTCATCAAAAAAAAAATACTGTTAAAAATTATATGACTTGTTAGAAAAATATTAATGGCTTTGTTTACTATCCAACTGTTGTGGACATATGTAAATAGGTTTTTTTTTTTTTTTATTTTTGTGTACCCGAATTGCATATTTTTCAGTTTATAAAATCAATAAAAAGTGTGTGTGTGTGTGTGTGTGTCTTTTCAGCTTTTCCCGGTTAGGGGTCGCCACAGCAGAACTCCGGTTCGCTAATGATTGGCAGTTGATTTTTACGTGCCGAGTTGCCAGCCCTGACACACAACTTCAATGAAGGTACGCCCATTCACGCATGTCTCCACGCAGAAGATGCTCTAGCTGAGAATCGAACCGGACAGCGTCCTACAGTGAGGCGACAATGCTACCGCAGCACCACCACCACAGTACAATAAAAAGTATTAAAAAAAAAGATAACCAATTTATTTAGTTGCATATTTGGGGGCAGTATCATAAATACCAATTCATCTAGTTGTGTTATCAGGGGGGAGTATCATAACATCAATTCATTTAGTTGCGTATCATTAATACCAATTCATTTAGTTGTGTGCCGGGGGCAGTATCATTAACAACAACAGTAGCAATAGCAACAGTACAGCTATACTGGAAGATATCCTACATTGGCTATCCATAACATTTCAACAAGAAAAATATTACTTGGTGATATGAATGTCAATTGGTTAGACATAAACTCTAACTCCCCTAAATCTATCATGAACTTATATGGTTTCATGCAACCAATTAATAGTCCCACACACTATAGCAAGACATCAAATTCTCTGTTAGACTGTATCCCAGTATCAGAACCTAGCAAATACTTCATTACAGGCACAATGTTAGACTCTCTCGGTGATCATCTCTCAATTTATATGACTAGACATCTCACACATCCAGTAAAGCAGCATATTTATAAAACAACATGTAACCTTTCCAAGTTTAACCCAGACATGTTCCTTATTACACTATGATCTATTAGCTGTAACTTCCTAAAAATCCTCCCCATAGACAATGCCATAATTGAATTCAATATAACTTTTCAAAATATCCCAAACAACCTTGCACCTACTAGAAGGAAGAGACTAATAACAAATAATGCAATGTGGCTATCCAAAAAGAGTAAAATGCTAATGCAGGATAGAAAAAAGCATGGAAAGAATGGCAAAATTATAAAACACCTCAATATTTTGAAAACTTCCTAATGCTTCACAATTGTACTAAAAAGGAAATAAATGAAGACAAAAAATATAGTATAATAACTTTCAGAATAATAGTAAACACAACCATAAACATTTTGGACATTCATTAAAGAAATCTTACATCCTGGCTAAAAATTCAACCCAAACCCGTCTCCTAATAACTCACCATTAGAAACTGTAACACAGTTCAACTCTTTTTTTATAGCATATTTAACCAAGGATTCATCAGCATCTAATCTCAACCATGCCCAACAGCCACACATCACCACATCCACGGTCACCTTCAAACCTGTGTCCACATCCTATATAAAACTTTTTTTAAGCAAACTTAAACCATGCACTTATTCAGCTGATGACCTTCCAAGTGAGTACCTAAAAATAGTACCCAATAGCACTGCCTATTCTGTCTCAATCCTTATAAATAAATCATTCCAGGAATCTTATCTTCCCTAACCAAAATATTTAAAAATGTATTCAAAAACAATTGCTAGACTATCTCCTGCAGGACAAACTCCTATCCCCTATGCAACATGGCTTCTGTCCTTCCAATAGTACTAGCACTGCCCTTCTGACATATATAGATACTATCAGTAAAGCTAGAGATAATGGCAAACTAGTCTCTTACTTATTTTTAGACTTCTTATGCCTTATACACAGTTTATCACAGCAAACATCTACTTTAAATGTCCTTGCTAGGTCTCTCTACCTGTCCAATAGGGATAAGTTAGTAAAATGGCACTCCAAACTCTCTCCTTACCTCCCAGTCACCACCAGTGTACCACAAAGCTGGATCCTTGGTTCCCTCCTCTTTAACATTTTCACTAACACCCTCTATGTTTCCAAACAACAGGCCACCCTAATACAATATACAGGTGGTTCCACTCTCAGTTGCACATCTGATAACATGGTACACCCCCCAGAAATTACTCACAAAGCTTTAACAGCCACTGAAACATGGCTTCGTAACTCACAACTCATGCTCAATGCAAAAAAGACCAAACTACTACTTTTTTCCCCAAATCCCTCTCTCATGAAAAAAACTAAATTTAAAATCATATCTTGAAAATACAACCATTTAAGTCACTTCTCATAACAAACTATTAGGGGTGAAAGTAGATGATAATCTTACCTTCGACCTGCATATACAAAACTTCATAAGAAAAATTCATCAAAAACTAAGGATACTTTACAGAGTCACAAACTTTCTCACCAATGAAACTTAAACTACACTTGTCACTACTTACCTTTTCTCCACTCTTCTTTATGATGCTCCTATCCTTACTAACCTCCAGGCTTCATAAAAATAAAATCTTGAACAATGCTATAACAAAGTCACTATATTTGCAGCACATACCCCTTTCAGAACCCACCACTGTAAAACACTGAAAAGCCTAAATTGGTTAGAACTGCCACATCAACTAACAGATACACAACTTCTTAACACCTATAAAATTATCCAGCATACATCTGATGGCCAGCACTAAAAAACATTCTACACAACTATGTTCCCAGTTGGTCATTTTGATCCAGTGATCAAAAACTCCTGTCTGTCTACAAACCTAGCAAATCTGCTAGGCATTCTCTGTACTCATACAAGTTTGTTAAAGCCTGGAACTCCTTACCTGTATCATAGGTTCATAGGTTCATAGGAGGTTACTAAGCTAGTGGCCCTAGATCCCTTACAAGCCTAGCCATGTTAATCCCAAGTTGCCCCTATTCTACTTATTAGCTGGACATAATTCACAGAGCAAAAGTATGGTCAACACCAACTACTGCTGTCTATGAGGGACATGGGTGCCACCCAGGGTGTATTTGCAGTCTCTCATCCATTTGTCTAGGTTGCACTTGAATAGGGTCAGTGAGGAGCTTTGCTTCACTTGAATTAGAAGTTTATTCCAGAGGAGCGTCAGTCTCTGGGAGATATATCTGTCTCTCCAGCATGCTGTGTTAATGTCACAGGCTAGGTTAAGATCCCCAAAGTGAGTGACTCTTAGCCATTAGATTTGTAGATACCCAGAATTTCCATCAGGGCAAGGTTGGAGACTGCCCTGTAGGCTGGGCATAAGTCACCTCTCAGCAGCCTATATGATACACAGTACAGTGACAGGGCTTTCAGTCTAGCCACATACATCATGGTTTGGAAGCCCTGTATTTTCTTGGTGAGAACCTCTGTGGTCTCTCCAGCTGCTGCAGGTGTCTGGAGAGGCACATACAAAAGGAAGCATTGCACCCTATTAGTGGTCTCATGAGGGTTGAGTACAATGGGTTTATAATGTCCTTAGATCTGGATGCATTGCCCTTACTTATGAGCTGTGCAACATAGAAGGCTTTCCTTAACAGTGTGGAAACCAGGTAATCAAAGTTCAGATTGCTATCTACCTGTGTGCCCAGATCTTGCATCACTGATTTTCAGCTTGGGGGGGCTGTTGTTAATACTGTAATTAGCTAGGAATTCCAGTTTGCCAAAGGGCATAATAATGCACTTTTTTTACTTTAGTTTTAGAATGTGGCTTTGGCACCAATCATTTGGCTGTGTTAGCCCTTCCTGTAATATGTTAACATTGCTGGGGAGCTCAATAATTGCACACAGTTTGCAATTATCAGTGAACTTGGTAAGCCAAAGGCCATCTACTTTAGCCTGGACTTCTAAGAAATAGATTCTGAACAGTAAAGAGCACAGCACAGATTCCTGTGGAATGCCACTGGTGACGGGTCTACTGGTAGAGACTGAGTCACCAATTTTGACAGTATCTGTTCTGTTGGTGAGCCAGTTGGCTTCCCATCTAGTTATGTAAGGGTTAATCCCCTGCTGGGAGAGTTTGTCAATGAGATCTGTGTGGGACATTGTGTTAAAAGCCTTGGCCAGGTCAACATAGGTGGTATGCACTTTCTTACTTCATCCAGGGCTTTGGTGACTTTCTCAAAAAAGTCTACTAGGTTTAATAAGCATGATCTATCCTTAATGAAGCCCAATTGGGTTAGTTTTAGAGTTTGAAGGTTGTCTGTGTCCTTATTGATAAGGTCCATGATGATTCTTTCCAAGACCTTGCAGATGAGACTGGTTAGGCTTATGGGTCTATAGTTTCCAGGGTTGGTTGATGGCCTCCCTTTGTGCAAGGGGATTACTGTTGCTGTTCTCCACTCCTTTGGAACAAAGCCAGTTCTCAGGCTATGGTTAAAGAGAATGCTAAGTGGGTCCACTCAGTCCTGTTTTAGACTGCTTAATAAGCAACTAGGGATGTTATCTGATCCCAAAGAAGTCATGTTTTTAGCCTTGGAAACTGCAGATATGACCTGATCTCTAGAGAGACAAGGCAGAGGACTGGTGTTGGGTATGCTTTGGGGCATGACCGGTGGGGCCAGAGAGGGTGAAGCTGTGCCAAATCTGCCAACTAACAGGTTGGCAGTTTCTTCTGGTGTAGTATGAGTGGTACCATCCTCTACCAGTTCAACACATAGCTGGGCATTCCCTTTTAGATTTCAGACATAGTTATAGAATGCCTTATGACTATCCTTAGCTAGGGATGCTATTTTAGCTTTGTAATTAGCTTTAGAGGATTTTACAAGATATCTGATTTGCTTGTTAAAGCTGCGGAGGGAATTAGTCCTCTGCTGAGTCAGTTCCCTCTTATTCTTAGACATTAGTCTCTTTCTCTTGTTGTATAACCTGTTTATACTTGAGGTCCACCAAGGTGGCTTGTTTTTTCTGGAGGACCTGGTTTTGATCCAGTCAGGTACAGCCGATTCTATACAGTTGCTTAAGTGTTTATACAGAATATTTGATTACACCTTTGCATACGAGTTATTGTTGTCTATGAATGTGGGGGTATAAAACTTTTTATGCCATAACTTAGTAGTCTGTAGTTTGATTTGGAAAAGTTTTTTAGTTTTTTTAGCTCCTATGGGGGTTCCAGGTTCTAAGGTTACTTTTAACAAGACAGTTTTATGGTCTGACTTTACCAGGGAAGGCATCACACAGGGAGGAGTGCAGTGATCCCACATCCCCATGTTGGTGAGTACTATGTCTAGGATATTTGAGCTCCTTGTGGGGGTACAGACAATCTGTTCCAGAGCATTTGAATTGACAAAGTCCAAGAACCTCTGGGAGAGCATTTTTGTGCTTGTGCATGTTACCCAGTTGATAGAAGGATAGTTGAAATAACCCATTACTAAGGTGTTGAGCTGTATGCAGAGTGATTCCAGTAAGTCCAGGTAGGCAGTCTGCTTTTCTTGGTTCATGGTGGGGGACCTATAGCTGGCAATGATGTGGTAGGGTATTTTACCTATAGTTATTTGGACATGGAGTAGTTCAAAAGTGTCAAACTGTCTGACCAGTCTGGAGGTGTACTTGGCTTTAATGAAGATGGAAACACCTCTACCTTTGGTTCTTTCAAGATCATTTTGAGGTCTGAACATGTGGAAGGCATTTATCCTTGCAGGGCTGAGGTGCTCTCTGTGGCCTTGAACCATGTCTCAGTGACTGCACAGATGTCAGCATTTTCCAAGGTGAGGAGTGCTTCCAGGGAGTGCAGCTTCATGTTTAGAATCATAGCATTAAGCAGCAAAACCCTGAGTTTGCCTCGAGTGGATTTTGTTACATTGGAAATTTTGTTGTTTTGACATTGCCTAAAAACGGCACTATGGGGGAGGTAAATACCTTTGCCAGTATCCAAAAGCCTAGAGGAGACAGCTAGCAAAGCAGCATGGCCTGACGACTATGTCATCCCAGGCTGACGGATACTGGATCCCCCTGGAATGACACCAGAAGTTAAGCCAATACCCTCACTCCCATTGTTCGAAACCACTCTGAAAGCCTTCCTAGTCAAAAATCTGGTCTGTTTTTGCAGCAAACCGGGATAAAGTATATCCCTAAATGTGAACAAGTACCTTTTCATTCCTTATGCCTCCTTACTCTCCATTTTTTACTTACTGCTATCTAATTCTCTTCCCTGACTTTCTCTCTAAATATATCATAAGCCAGTTTTTCCCTCATATCATATTGCAATTCCTATTTGTATTAGACTAGCTTACCTTTAATTTCTCTACAAACTGACTAAATTTTCTCTAAATATTAAATGATTGTCATACCTTGTATCAACTCTTGACCAGTGTTTTTATAGTATGTATAATTTGTTATAATTATTTAAACTGCAGATGTTTTTGCTTTATTTATGAAAGTAGTAAAATTATTGTTCTTGAAATGTTTTGTAATAATTTGTAGCTTTTCTCCCTGGGCCTCCATGGAAAATGGGCTTGTACACAGTCAGACATTCCTGGTAATCAAATGTCAATAAATAACTAAATAAATAAAAAACTCGTATACATTTTTAGCATTTAATTTCAGTCCATGATTTTGGCATCAGTTATTTATTCAGGACAAACCTTCCTGCAGGATGGCTAAATCATTTGTCAATTCAATGACTGCTCCTAGCTTGCCATCATTTGCAAACATAGTCAGCTAAAGCCATTTGGTATTGACTTTTACTTCAAAAAAGTAGATGCCAAACAGGAGGTGTCCCAGCACATACCCTGGATGACTCAACTGCTGACTGGTCTGTTTGTGGAGGTAACCTTCCCTGTTTGATTACCTGCATCCTATCTGTGATCCACAGCAATCCAGCAAGTGACATAGGGGTTTATTCCCAGTTTATTTAGCTTTCTACTATGCCTGAGAGGGGAATTGTGTCAAAAGGTGTGGCTAGGTTGAGGTATGTGGTGTGTACTGTTTTGCCTTCATCCATTGCTTTGGTAACTTTTTCAAAATAATCTACCAAGCTGAATAAGCATGACCTCCCCTTGAAGAATCCAAACTGAGACGGGTCGAGTGTTCAAAGATTCTCTATGTCCTGATTGATTAAGTTCATGACAAGTCTTTTAATGGCTTTGCATATCAGGTTGGTCAGACTTATGGGATTTTAATTGCCTGGGTCTGTAGAAGGTCCTCCCTTATACAGTTGCATGATTGTAGCTGTTCTCCGTTTGCTTGATACAAAATCTGTATGTAGCTAAAGATTGAACAGTGTTGTTAGGGGTGTGGCTAAATTGTGCTTCATGCTATTTAAGATGCACCCAGGGATGTCGTCGGGACTCATCAATACAGTAATTTCAGCTTTTGATAGTACTTTTAGGACTTGGTCTTGTGTGATAGCTGGAGACAAGCCAGATTCAGATATATCTTGTATTGGGCACTAGTATTTTAACTACATTTTGTTTGATTGTGACCATTTTATCTTAACTGCTCAATGCTAGTACATTTATGTGATGTTTAAGTCACTGTCTTTATATTAGTTTATGCAAATTGCTTTTTTAAGTCCCTTGCTTTCATTCAAGTGACTGCAACCATAACTGTACCCAGTGGCAGCTGGTGGCTTCAAATCAAAGCGGGGCTGCAGGAAACAGTTGAATGGATGGGGCCAATGGAAAGGGGTGTGGGCAACTAGAAAGGGGTGGGGCTATGCTAAAAAATGCAAAAACTGGGACTTTAAATATGCTCCCCTGGGTGCCAAACTGTCATTATGAGAGCCCAATCAAGACAAAATAAAGTGTAGAAGAAAAATAAATATTTCAATACATTGGCCACAAGATAGCTTACTTAATATCTAGATGGAAACAAAAAGGTTGTGAGGTATGAAAAAATAAATTACTTTTTAAATACATTGCTGGAATGTCAGTCAAAATCAAGTATAAAAAAAACAAGCAGCAGTCAACTCAAACCACTTTTCCTTGCATTGCAATTCTAATTATAATTTATATTCAGCTTTATAAAAGTACCAAGTAACATGCTGAAAGTAGCAATCTCTGTGATACCCCCACTTGTAAAAATGTTTCTTATCCAAAAAAGACCTGCTGCCTGACAACAACTATCTACTTGTTTCGTGGAGAAAACATGATCAAAGTAAAATATGAACTGCAAACAAGAAACAAGCTCAAGATACATTGTTTAAAGGATTACTGCATAGGTTATGGACCACACATATTAGATTGGCATTCTGTTTAGTTTACGAGTAAAGCCTGCAAAGATGACTGCAAGTCTCCAGCAAATGTAATGAGCTTCTGAAAATATTGTAATCCTGTCCTTTATTACAAATACTGTCATATGCATTTCAATACCCAAGGCTTATATGCTATCTAGTTATGTAAATATTCTCTGCATGGTAATAACAAAAAGGCTTTCAATGTTGGCAATTCTTTAACAGTATGCTTTTTAAAGCTTACTTGCATTTTACAGTCTCAGACAAGCTTACCTGATGGTTATTAAAACAATGCTATTTAAAGACAGAGCAATAGGCACTGCAACAACATGCATTTTCTGAATAAGAAAAAGCATAAATCAACAGTATAAAAATATGACAGAAAAACAGAACATTCTGCAAAATCAAGGACAGATGAAAAGTCACTGTAGTACTTGTGTCTACCTTGTATGGGGTGAGGGATACTCTGCACACTTAACACTGCATAACTGCTCCTTGCCTTGCTTGGCCACATCCAGAGTCATTACATGGGGGAGTGAGGTGCAACAAGTATGTCACAATTTGAAATGTCTCTGGCTGACATTGACGGCCCTAACACATTTCTCATACCTCTTAACCCCAGAGCAAGAAATCTGGACAAAGCCATAAATAGAAGTGGGACAAAGGCCCAAAAACTAGGACAATTTTTAAATATTGCTCTTATAAACTTAGAAAGATAATTAGGTCTTGCATTAGTATGAATTTTCTAAAGGGTATGAAATCTGAAACACAAATGTTTGTCGTTATTTTTTAACTTCAGTCTTTAATGATTTGCCACTAATTTGCCAGAAAACCACAATTTTATGTAAAACAGACCAAAAATGTGATGCAAAAATATAAAATAACCACACAATACAGCTGGGAACCTGTCAAAGAAGGGACACTTTTTAAATATTAATACTGTTCACTTGAGCAGCTGACAAAATAAGAGAATCTACATGCAGTTCTGAAATTAAAAGTAATCTATAACTCTGATCATTACGATTATTTATTAGTTGTAAACCCTTCACATTTTCTTCCAAATTTACCATTTTGCAGAGGGATTATTGGGGGAGTGCAACATTCTGAGCCAAAATCAGAGACAGTTGAGAGGTTTGGATGTCCTACATGAACTCCAAGAAGAGCTAAACCCAAACATAAAACTACTGTTCAGTCTCAGCCTTACTACAGGATATGTGCCCAAAGAGTGGCGTACAGCAACAGTGGTCCCTCTCCATAAAGGCGGTGCCTCAATGGATCCTGGAAACTATCACCCCATAAGCCTGACTAGCTTGGTCTGCAAAGCTATGGAAAGGATCATCATAGACCTCATAAATAAAGATATTGGGGACCTACAGACACTGGATCCTACCCAGTTCGGCTTTGTTAAGGGCAGATCCTGCCTCTTAAACCTGGTTGATTTCTTTGAAACAGTCACCAAGGCCATTGACGAGGGGAAGGTGGTCCACACAGCCTACCTGGACCTCGCAAAAGCCTTCAATACAATACCCCACTCGGGCATTATAGATAAGCTCACCAGCTTAAATATAAACCCCTATGTCACTAGATGGATTGCAAACTGGCTCAAGGACAGAACCCACATGGTTAGAATTGCTGGAGCCATGTCAGACTCCAAACCAGTTACAAGTGGTGTCCCACAAGGCTCAGTCCTGGGACCTCTCTTGTTCGGTATATATTTCTTGGAGGTACAGGCCAACACGGAAGGATTGTGGCTGACCAAGTTCGCAGATGACTGCAAACTGGGCACCATAATTGACTCTCCAGCCGACACAAGCATCCTCCAAAAGGGCCTCATAGAAACAGACAACTGGTGCCAGAGCCATGGCTT
The DNA here is from genome assembly GCF_019279795.1 of Protopterus annectens. Lineage (NCBI taxonomy): Eukaryota > Metazoa > Chordata > Ceratodontiformes > Protopteridae > Protopterus > Protopterus annectens. Next base: position 1,060,283,417 of record NC_056739.1, read on the forward strand.
CAAGCTAAATGCCAAAATGTGTATAGTCATCCCCTTTGGCAAAAACAAAGTGCCCACAAATTACCACATAGGTGGTAATCCATTAAGTACAGAAGAAGTAATTAGGGACCTGGGGACCCAAGTTGATAGCAATCTCTCATTTGACAACCACGTGGCCAAAGTGGTTAAAAAAACATTTTATATAGCCCACCTAATCATGAAGGGATTCACATCTAGATCAGGGAGGTCATCGTGCCTCTTTACTCATCCCTCATCAGGCCCATAATTGAGCACAATGCCCCTTTGGGATGTACCTTACGAGACACCTGCAGCAACTGGAAAGATCCCAAAAGTACCTCACCAAGAGGATCAAAGGGCTCAAACAGATGCCATATGCTGCCTGGTTAAAGAAACTCCAGCTCTACTCAGTGGCATACCGCCTGTTCAGAGGTGATCTGTGCCTGACGTATAAAGCCACGTCCAACCCGGAATTAATGGACATGCTGCACCTCAGAAAATCCAAATCCCATCGAGCTACATGCTCGAGAGACTTAAACCTCAGCACTGAAATAAATAGGACATGCTGGAGGGACAGATTCATAACCCAGAGGCTCCCTTCACTCTGGAATAAAATCCCAGTCCATGTTAGGCAGAGTCCCTCATTGACTCTCTTCAAGAGGAATCTTGATGAGTGGATGGGAGATCATAGGTTTACCCCGGGTATCACTTCTGTGTCACTGTTAGACAGAGGCACAGTATACTAACCTCGAAAAAGGGCATAGCAAAATAAATTTAAAATGGGTGGCGAAAGCCAAACACATTCTGGCTAGGCTTATAAATGCCCTAGGGCAGATAGCCTAGTATGAACCTATGAACCTATGAACCTATAAAGCGATTTATTTGCATGTACCTCTTAACGCAAGAAATTTGGACAAGGCCAAATATATTGGGGGAACATACAAACAGTACTAAAAATTGCTCTTGTATAAACTTAGACAGTTGACAGAATAACAGGTTTTGCATGTATTTTTCTGAAGGGCAAGAAGTCTGAAACTCAATGTCTGTTATTATTTAGTGACTTCATTCCTAAATGATTTGTCAGAAAACCACAAATGTTATGAGGAACAAACCAAAACTAAGAAGCAAAAATCTATTCATTCTGCAAAAATCTGGACAGTTGAGAGGTATAGTTCAGCCAGGGCTGTCTGAGTTTGGCACCCCCCCCCACAAAATCATGGTTGAGTGGGGTCTTCTCCCTTCAGCTACTCCAATGTCCCATTACTTGACTATTTAGCCTCATTTACCATAAACACTGTAATGTGCATACTGCTTTACTTCTACAATGATTTGGACTTTATTTAAAAGTTTTATTTTACATTTTACAGCACAAACACTAATAGACATCTGCTAAACAAAGCAATGCAGTCTCACGATGAAAATAGACTTAGCATTAAAACTTATCTGCCCTTGAAACTCACATTCATTGAAATAGCATTGAAACCCACATTAAAAAAATACATCTGGCCAGTGGCAGATAAAGATTAACTTTGGGCTGTTTTCAAATCATAGGCCCCTTGCACAGGAAACATACATGTTTTCTTTGATACACCTTCCTGATTGCATTAAATTATATTCACTGTATAATACAGTACAGTTGTTAGAAGGGGTTTTACATTTATTGTTTTGAACATTTTTTTCAGTAAACAATTAAACAAAATGCATGCACCAATAATGACAAAACTGCCCAGTTCAGACCATTTCCATCATAAAAATCTACTCAAATGTCTACAATTCACCAGTATCAGTAAATATGCACAATCTCTGCAGACGTAAAAGTCATCTAAATAATTCCACATTAAAGAGATCTGTAACTATTGAAGAGGTTGCTGCTAGCACACAACTTTATATTTCATTGTTTCATCTATAAATAAAGTGCATGTTGCCCTTGAGGAATAAATTGCCTTTGTTACATAAAAAATGATAAGCTAGTAATATTGCAATATGGAATGGATGGCAAACTGATAACAGGTTCATCGTTACTAGGTATCTCCGCCAAAGAGCACATTCTCAGGACTGCAGCATCCACCCCCTTTAAAAGTACAACACAGTATGGTATCAGCAATGAATCTACATACTGTGGGAGTAGAACCCACAGCCTTCTGCATCAAAAGTAAGTACACTACCTGTTGTGCTATTAACAATGCAAGCAGACTCAGCATAAGCAGCACTAAACTTCTCTTCAAGCTCTCAGCTCCTTGTAAAATCCACTCGACACTCAACTGTGTATCTCAACTTTGAAGCACAAGAAATCTGGAAAAAGCCAACATTTATTGGGGGAGGAGCAAAAGCCAAAAAAACTGGGGACACATTTTAAACATTGCTTGTATAACCTTGGAAAGTTGCTAGAATAAAATGCTGTGTTACCACCATGCATTTCACTGCCAATTCTTGAACCCAGGACCCTGTGTAGCCAGAGCAACATACCACTATGCCAAATCATCTGGTTCATGAAAAGCAGGTAGACTGAAACTTAAATGGCTATCCTTTAGTGAATTCAGTTCTCACCATAGCTCTCAACGTCTTAGCACAAACACCTAGACAAAGCCAATAATGGTGGAATACAGCCCCCCCCCAGACATATTCAGTAAATTCAGTTCTCACCGTAGCTCTCAACCTGTTAGCACAAAAAACCTGGATAAAGCGAACAATGATCTTATAAACAGAAAATTGCTAGAATAAAAGTTTTATTTGTTACCATGTACTGTCTGAAGAATGTGAAGTCTGGAATTCAAATGCCTGTCATTATTTTCCAGAAAACCACAGCTTTTATGAGGAACAGAACAACAACATGAAGCAAAAATAAAATGCTGTGTTACCGCCATGCATTTCACTGCCAACTCTTGAACCCAGGACCCTTTGCACTACAGTCAGAGCAACATACCACTATTCCAAATCAGCTGTTTCTTGAAAGACAGGTAGAGTGAAACTTAAATGACTATCATTTAGTGAATTCAGTTCTCACCATAGCTCTCAACTTCTTAGCACAAAACACCTAGACAAAGCCAAGAATGGCAGAATACAGCCCCCCAAAAAATATTCAGTGAATTCAGTTATCACCATAGCTCTCAAACTGTTAGCACAAAAAAACCTGGACAAAGCCAACAATGATCTTATAAACAGAACGTTGCTAGAATAAAAGGTTTTGTGTTACCATGTACTTTCTGAAGAATATGAAGTCTGAAATTCAAATGCCTGTCATTATTTTCCAGAAATCCACAAATTTTATGAGGAACAGAACAGCAATATGAAGCAAAACTTTCACAAGTGGTGGTGGGTATGGAATTTAAGCTCTTGCTACCTACTCTCAAGGTACAGGGTTTGTGTCTAGCCACCACCAGGTACATTTGGGGGCATTTTACACACACACACGCACACACACACATGCACACACACACTTCCCTTCTTGCAGCTCCATTCCACTTACCTGAGCTTAATTCCCTTCCTGCAGCTCCATTCCACATGCATCCTATCAAAAGCCCCAAATGCGCATTTCAAAAGCCCCGCGAGACAGCATCAAGGTCCCGCGAAAGCAGGCTCCAGCCTGCAGACATTGCAGTCCGATCCCCTTCCAGTCTATGCAGTTGTAACTTCATAGATTTCTGGGATCTCTGTACAGAGAATGGCTGTCTCCCTATCTAGACTGGTTCACCAGCAGTCCGGATTCCTGTGTGCATGTGTGATGTCCCAGGAACGCCAATTACGCATATGCGGAAGTCTGGGACTCACATTTTTTTGTATTTCTTTTCTTGTTTTGTTTTATTTTCTGGGAGGGAGGTGCAGTCATGCAGTCCAATAGCAGGAGCCACCCCTGGAGTTATCCAGAGGTGCATCCAATCGTTTTGTCCTAGTATCATCAGGTAAGGGCTGTAACTGTAGCCAGAAATATCTTCTCAGGACTGAGGCAGATACAGCATATCTGGCAGAAGCTTTAGCTGCATCATAGCTGCACCTAACTGAATGCCTAGTGACCTGAGAAGACAGGGATATAAGGCTGGATAACTCTGCCTTGGCAGGAGAGTCTGGGATCTCATTCAAACGTTTAGTGGTTGTCTTTAAAGGGCTAAGACATATTTACCTCTTATACCTCTTTACAAAGGTGGATCATCTACAGACCCTGGATACTACAGACCCATAAGTCTTACTAGTCTTATACATAAAGCCATGGAAAGAATTATCATGGAGATGATCAACAGAGATATAGTAAACCTCCAGACACTGGACCCAACCCAGTTTGGTTTCATCAAGGGCAGATCATGCCTGCTCAACCTGGTGGACTTCTTTGAGAAGGTCACCAAAGCAATGGATGACAGCAAAATTGTTCACACTGCCTACCTTGACCTGGCCAAGGCATTTGACACAATATCCCACTTGGGCATTGTTGACAATCTCAAGAGGTTAGGTACAAACCTGTATGTCACTTGGTGGATAGCCAACTGGCTTACAGATAGGATCCAGGAAGTTAGAATTGGGGAGGCCACCTCTACAAAGAGGGCAGTCACAAGAGGAGTCCCTCAAGGATCAGTCCTTGGTCCACTCCTTTTTGGCATTTACTTCTCATAAGTCAAGACCAATGTCATTGGTCTCTGGATGACTAAATTTGCAGATGATTGCAAATTAGGAGCTGTCAGTGAATCTCACACTGACACAAATGTTCTCCAGCAGGGGCTGACACAGACAAACAACTGGTGTCAGAGCCACAGACTAAAACTAAATGCCAAAACATGCATAATAGTATCCTTTGGGAAATCATCCATCTCTGGTAACTATCAT